>NC_087062.1:99362525-99567073 GCF_963678635.1 Symsagittifera roscoffensis
TGGAGACCCCCCCTCCCCACATTTGAAAATCATTTTTGAAAAAAAAACTTTTTCTTGTCACAATGCAATGAAATTTGGCTTGATGAACAAATGAACTATCGTGAACATTTTTTGTTTCATACTCTATATCGTAAGATCACGCTTTCAGCTGGAGAACTCGAAATGCATATTGGCTGGAGCAAGCATATTGGCATACAAAATGATTTTTGTACAGCAAAATTCGGTTCTTGACAGTTAATTGGCTGAAACATTCCGAAACCTTGAATTCAGGGACAACTTGAGCTGAACTATTTAATTAGTTTGTCGTCCGCTTTCACGATAACCTAGCACCTACTCAACAGCATCAATTGGCCGAAGACCCTTGTTATTGTCAGCAAATACTCTAACGTCGACCTCTACGTGCACACGAAAACGGATGTTCCATCGAGAATCATCAATCTGCGGACCATTAAGAACATCATCACCTCCAGCCTCCACAAGGGAAATCAGGGAACTCGAATGCAATAGACGTCTCCCCATGCCCTACGCCCCCTCAACGAACAGAAATACAAATCAGTGTGATGCATCAAGTACTAGGTTTTGTCTCTAGAAGAGAAGATTAAACTCGTCATTGATAAAAAGTGTGTTATAACTGCATCGAAAGCAGCACTCAACCAAAGCAATAAAAATTATCTTGCTAAGCTGTAGCAACGCACTCTTTCAATGGCACCGAGCAGCCTCGAGTTTTACAACAGATTCATTGACGTTTAAGCGTTCCTGGACACTTCGAAAAATTATTCAAGATTGGGGGCAGAAAACAAGGTATACCTGTCTATTTTATAAAGATGTTCTACAATTGGAGGCAGAAAAAGACTCGAACCAGAAACTAAACTATCCTTGACCTAAACATTACAAGCAATGAAATTTGGTAAACATTCCTCAAATATTGTAGGATGATCAATTTTCTAGATTGTGGTCTTTTTCCTTTTGCTCCCGAAACTCAAATATGGGTGAAAGCCGAAAGGACCCGAGCTCATTTTGTTAGCTGTTATCATTTTTTGTCATTTTTTGTTGTCTCGCTAAATTTCATGGTCAAATGCGTTGTTATAGCAAATTACTTTTTTTTATTTTTGGAGCTTACGGCAAACAGGGGACGTTGTGTTTCTGTTGTGGGGTTTCTGGAGGAGGGCTGGTAATGGAACATGGGTTTCATTTTTTGCACAGTTAAATCTCTACAAATTAATTGGTGTTCATGGATTTCATGGACTAAAATTGATCGATTATGAAGGGTATTTTGAAGAAGGGTATTAAGAATTGATCATGTGTTAAGAAATTTATTAAATTTGGAACCTGATCTAAACTATATTTTATGATTGGATAAATTAGATATTTTACCACTGTGAAGTATTTAATATTAACCAATCATGATCCATCTAACTAACAACCCACTTATTTGTAAGTGCTGAAATTACTTGTAATTTCAGCACCAGAAAGATTTGAATTTAACTTAGAAATTAGTTGTCTCTCCAAGAGAACTTCAGCAGCCGCAACAAACCAGTATACCCTAGATCTATTGAGCCTAGCAGAGACTAGTTAAACACCCTGAGACTAGAAAGTATAAGAGTAAGATTAGGATCGGTATTAGACTAAGAAGTTGCACGAATCTATCCGGCCGAAAATAAGATAGCGTGACGAGCAGACGGTGTACCCTATCCGAAATTACTCTATGAGTTAACCACATCGGACCTAACTTATCTGGTGCGACCATAAGTCTCGAATAAGACCTTAATAGCGTAGAATTAACCAAAAATAGATTAGAATTTAGACAAAACATTTTTTTAAAAAATGTTATACGATAATAATTTAATCGAAATGTCTCTACGACTCAATAGATCAGAACCGATATTCCGAATGATAACAGAACTACCCGGAATTGTAAGAAGGCCTCAAACAAGAGACGACATACGACAAAGTAGAAACTTACCATATAGTTTTATGATTGTACGGCAAAAGCCAACACAAACTTTTATATTTAGAATCTTATTAGCAATGAATTTAGATTTTCATTTGCAAACATAAAATTTTGAAGTCAATCTTCATGATCATTTCAGGCGCTAAACAAAATTATTAATATACAAAAACGATTGATAAAAAGATCTCAGATCGTTTTCTTAATTTCTGCAGTCTTATATAAAACATGTTTGAAAAACTTTTATTGAAAATGAAAATAAAAATTAGTAGCATGACAATAAATTGTTAGTAATCATAAATCATCTGTTGTCCCAGTTTCATCACCTAAACATAACAGCAATCATAAGCTCACTAATATCATTAAAATACTAAATCTTTTTGCTAAATAAATTTAAACCATTTTAAACTTAAATTCACTTAATTTTAAAATCAGATCATCAAAGCTTATCCTTGGATCCTAATTAATTTTCTTTTTTAACATAATTTAAATCCTGATCATCAAGGCCTATCCTTGGATCAAAAAGAACAATTTTGTTCTCCCCCACCCACTTAGCAAGTGTCTAACGACCTCAAACGTCGATTCACTATCCAACCCTTCCAAAAGACCCAAGATTAATAGAAATTTTTAAATAAAACTAACCATTCAAATTAAGATAAACAGTGAAGAACTTCAGTTATTCATCCTTCACTTGAACCCTCCTCTTACCAGACCCAGGATAAATATTAGACTTAGTAAGTTTAAAATAGTATCTAACGAACTACTTGCGTTCTAATTATACCTGAACCTTGTGGATCGATTTACTATTCTCCAACCCTTGAACACAATCACTACCCCTAATTAAGATTAAGTAAGTTAACACCTTAGCTTAGACTAGCCACGAGAAAGTAAAAAATCATTCTTCGGAATCGATATACTTTTCTTTCCAACCCTGAACAAAAAGACCCAGGTTAAGCTAACCAAAAAATTGTAAGGACTAACAGTCTAAGAAAATAGAAATCACCTAACAACTTTTTGCATCCCTTATCCTAAACCTTGTCATTCAAAAATCTAGGAAATAAACAAACAATCGTTTTACACAACTGTGAGATAGATAACCAAAAATACGATCTTGTAATCACACCTCAAACACAAACAGTTGGATACATTAGAACAAAACGACTGACAATAAAAAGAAAAATCATAAACAAACAAAGACAAATCACACGAAAAAGATTTTCAAAAAATAGAAACGCATTTTCAGAATCAGAAGCTAGCAATTTAGATGAACTCTACAAATTAAAAGAATCGATTGATAAAAACTGTCCCATTCACGATCAAATAAATTTTTCCGATTCAGAAACAACTTCAAATTCATCAAAAAGAGGAAAAAGAAGAATAAAAAAGCAATATAAACACAAACCAGTACACTTGTATAATTGGAATCAACCAATTAGACACATCGATAGTTATATATTAACAGTCATTAAACGAAAAAATGAGCCACACTCAAAGTGACGATAGTCCAGATGACGAAGAGGTTTACCCCTTCCTCATAGATGCACCCGATAATAGAGGGCACCATGATTTTTGCAAGAATATACTCGTAAATTTGTTTGAACCCGGAATCAGCCCATGCAAAGCAGAATTCCCAGATGTAATAATCAAAATACAAATTATTGAACATTATCTGAAAGATATATGTAATTTAACACAACAATATGGAATCTACACCATAGAATTCAGCACACCAAATACGAATCATCGTAAATATGTAATTCAAACAGACGATCTTGAATTAGAATTTTCAAAGGTATTCTTAGAAAATATTGAAAGCATACAATATCATAATTCACAAAGAGCAAACTCCATATTCACTAACGAAGTTTTTGCAATAATATATACCTATATTTCTATATTAGAAAAAACAGAATTTTAAAGTAATTCACCAACTGAAACATCCAAACATACAAAAGTACGACAGGAAATCACAATATTTTCAACTTATCTACATATAATCAAAGAAAATTTCACTAAAGACGATGTTTCCCAACACACAAAACATGACTTACAAAAAATTTTAGCATGGTTTATAATAGATTGTTTCACACATAATATAGACTTAATTTCACAAGCAAGAAAAAATTTCAGACCTCAAAATCCAAGTGATGATACTACCATTACAGAACAGTCAGACTACGTTTGGGACCCTGAATGGTCTCATCCTGCATTTATCAATATCCCACAATCAATCTCAAGTCAAGCAATAAGTACAATATCTTACCAAAGAGATTATGTAAAAGTAGTACCACTAACCATTGATGCAACACCATTAAACTACAATACATTTTTACCTGATACGCGAAATAACAGTTTAAATTCGACCGTCATACACAATGAAAACCTTCATGGAACTAGGAATCTTACACAACTAGATATCCAAACACCATCATACTTCATAAATGAAGAAATTGTCCAAACAACAACAACTACACAACAAAGTATTTGACACATACATCCAAATTTAACAACACTAAAAAATACAAACACTTCACTGGCACAAGTAACCTTACAATCAACCGTTAAACCTTTGGTTGCTCCAAAATATTCACATACGGATTATCAAACATATAGACCTAAGACAGTACCATCAAAACCACGAAGAACGTTCACAAGAAACACTTTTGCAGAACACAATTATAATTATGAACATTCGTCAAAAACAAACTATCCCCCACAAAAAACTAAAAATAATCATATATGTTCTCACTATTGGGATAACCCAATGACAACAACCAACTCAGTAAATTTTCGGACTAATTCACATCCTCCACAGGATCATAGTGAAAATTACACATTCTTTCAACAAAATAAAAATAAAAAGCAAGCACCTCATCATACGGAATACTTATCATCTGATGATGTTTATTTACAACCAGACATTTTTGCACCATATACCCAAGAATATCGCAAACAAGGATCGCGACGACTTCATACATATAAAAGATTTTTTTCTCCAAATCCAACGGATACACGAAATCAACAACCAATCCATATGCCAAATCCAACTAATACACAATCTTTTCAACCAATTCAACCACAAAACCCAATGACTATGCACTCGTATCAACCAACTCAAATGCAAAATAAAATACCACTCCCATATTACCTTCAACAACACGAAATAACAAAAAATCATCTTTCAAATTTTTCGGAAATGCCAAATGCCGCAGAATCACTACAGATGACAATGAATCCATACCTTCCATACCTTCCATTAAAAGAATCGATTGATAAAAATTGTCCCATTCACGATCAAATATATTTTTCCGATTCAGAATCAACTTCAAATTCATCAAAACGAGGAAAAAGAAGAATAAAAAAGCAATATAAACACAAACCAGTACACTTGTATAATTGGAATCAACCAATTAGACACATCGATAGTTATATATTAACAGTCATCAAACGAAAAAATGAGCCACACTCAAAGTGACGATAGTCCAGATGACGAAGAGGTTTACCCCTTCCTCATAGATGCACCCGATAATAGAGGGCAACATGATTTTTGCAAGAATTTACTCGTAAATTTGTTTGAACCCGGAATCAGCCCATGCAAAGCAGAATTCCCAGATGTAAAAATCAAAAGACAAATTATTGAACATTATCTGAAAGATATATGTAATTTAACACAACAATATGGAATCTACACCATAGAATTCAGCACACCAAATACGAATCATCGTAAATATGTAATTCAAACAGACGATCTTGAATTAGAATTTTCAAAGGTATTCCTAGAATATATTAAAAGCATACAATATCATAATTCACAAAGAGCAAACTCCATATTTACTAACGAAGTTTTTGCAATAATATATACCTATATTTCTATATTAAAAAAAAACAGAATTTCAAAGTATCTCACCAACTGAAACATCCAAACATACAAAAGTACGACAGGAAATCACATTATTTTCAATTTTTCTACATATAATCAAAGAAAATTTCACTAAAGACGATGTTTCATTACACACAAAACATGACTTACAAGAAATTTTGGCATGGTTTATAATAGATTATTTCACACATAATATAGACTTAATTTCACAAGCAAGAAAAAATTTCAGACCTCAAAATCCAAATGATGATAATGCCATTACAGAACAGTCAGACTACGTTTGGGACCCTGAATGGTCTCATTCTGCATTTATCAATATCCCACATTCAATCTCAAGTCAAGCAATAAGTACAATATCTTACCGAAGAGATTATGTAAAAGTAGTACCACTAACCATTGATGCAACACCATTAAACTACAATACATTTTTACTTGATATGCGAAATAACAGTTTAAATTCGACCGTCATGCACAATGAAAACCTTAATGGAACTAGGAATCTTACACAACTAGATATCCAAACACCATCACACTTCATAAATGAAGAAATTGTCCAAACAACAACAACTACACAACAAAGTGTTTCACACATACATCCAAATTTAACAACACCAAAAAATACAAACACTTCACTGGCACAAGTAACCTTACAATCAACCGTTAAACCTTTGGTTGCTCCAAAATATTCACATACGGATTATCAAACATATAGACCTATGACAGTAACATCAAAACCACGAAGAACGTTCACAAGAAACACTTTTGCAGAACACAATTATAATTATGCACATTCGTCAAAAACGAACTATCCCCCACAAAAAACTAATAATAATCATATATGTTCTCACTATTGGGATAACCCAATGACAACAACCAACTCAGTAAATTTTCGGACTAATTCACATCCTCCACAGGATCATAGTGAAAATTACCCATTCTTTCAACAAAATAAAAACAAAAAGCAAGCACCTCATCATACGGAAAACTTATCATCTGATGATGATTATTTAGAACCAGACACTTTTGCACCATATACCCAAGAATATCGCAAACAAGGATTGCGACGACCTCATACATATAATAGAATTTTTTCTCCAAACCCAACGGATACACGAAATCAACAACCAATCCATATGCCAAATCCAACTAATACACAATCTTTTCAACCAATTCAACCACAAAACCCAATGACTATGCACTCGTATCAACCAACTCAAATGCAAAATGAAATACCACTCCCATATTACCTTCAACAACACGAAATAACAAAAAATCAACTTTCAAATTTTTCGGAAATGCCAAATGCCGCAGAATCACTACAGATGACAATGAATCCATACCTTATGGGTGGATCATCAATAACATCAAATAAACCACTAATGGTATTCACAGGAACAGGCCGTGAATATTCTGTAGAAGATTATTTAAATGCAGTAACAGCAAATTTAATTTTAAATATAGGACCTGAACCAATTAATACACCACTACATCAAAATTGGATACATCGACGCACAGCGTTGATACAAACAACCTTAGATGGCGCAGCTCAAAAATGGTTTTCAGTATTACCTATAGAAATAAAATCAGACTGGAAAAGATTTACACAAGAATTTTCAAAAATAATTGACTCCGAAAGAAATAAACAACAACAAAGAGTTTTATGTAATGAAACTCGCAGATTACCAAATGAAACCATCAAACAATTAGCAGTACGTATCGAAACACTAGTTCGAAAAGCATATTCATTAAATACACATGACTATAAAAACACAAAAATGACAGAAATTTTAATGATGACTTTAACACCTCAATTAAGGAAAATAGCAATAAAAAAGAGAGCATCTCATCCTTCTTCAATTCGAGAGCCAGATTTAGATTTTCGAAAACTAGTAGACAAACTAGAGCAAGCGGAAATCACAATGAAACTTGAAGAGACAGAAAATCTAAAACTACAATATGTTAATCGAATTGAAACAAACACTACACATATCAATAACATACAGGAATCAGATACAGACCTAGTTGAAAAAATCACAGAAATACTAAATATTTATGAAAAACACCCAAATTTCAAAGGCAAACCATCTTTCAAAAAATTGTGTAATTATTGCCGACGATACGGCCATAGTATTTCCGAATGTAGACAAAAACAACAAGATAACCAAAACAAACCTCAAAAGTATAAAGAACCAAATAAATCATTCTATCAATATATGAAGAAAGATCAAAATTTACCAAAAAAAAATGTATACAGTAACAACAGTTCAGAAAAACCACTTCCGAACAACACTAATTACACAAGGAATCAATCACCATATAACTCAAGTTATAGAGGAAGATCACCAGAACGAAGAAAAACACAGAATTCTCCACAAAATCATTATAAACGATCAAATAGTCGAAATAACTATACGAGATCAAATTCAAATGCAACACAATTTGTTTCAAGATCCAATGCCCAATCAAACCCAAGAAATAAACACTATTCCAATAATCAATCACGAAACTCATCATATAACAGAAATAGAAACTATTCACATAATCGAAATAGAAGTTATTCGAACAATCGAAATCAGAATTACCCGAACAATCGATCAAGAAATAACTCAAATAACAGATCAAACTATCACAGACCAAATGACAATTATCAAAACAGATCACGGAACAATTCACAAAATCGAAATTCAAGTTATAATAATCAATATAGAAATTATTCCCAATCACCACATAGGAATAATAACCATTATAATAATTCTAAACATCGATACAGAAGTAGTACACCAAAACATCAAAGACATATTAATCAAGTACAGTCAAATGAACAAACAAAATCAGACCCCCCAGGTATTGATGACACAGGAAATAATGAACTACAACTAAATCAAATAAACTGTGGATCATCAGACACAGAAATTGATACAGAAAATACCATCTCCGTAAATATGATAACAGTCGAAAACGACTACGAACCTATTATATATGAACAACCTTTTGCATCACATATATATGAAAATCAATTGGAACTCCTTCACAATTATTATACTGAACCCATCAATACTACACAAACGGCACAAGAAATAAACGAAATTAACACGGTAAATAAACCCAATGAAAATGACAAAACAAAATGTTTAAACACAAATCATATTTATCAAAATATATAAAAAAAAACAACCCAGAGAAAAAATTTGGACAATACCATTTCTCTTAGAAAGTCCAAGAAACAAAGAATTTCAACCACCAGATCTTGAAATTGATTTTTTAATTGATTCAGGAGCAGAATCAAATATAATTAATATTCCCACATGGAATGAAATCAAAACATTACATCCAAAATTAACGCCTTTTGAAACCTCCAGTAAACTAGCAACAGCACCAGGATCAACATTAGTAAATTATGGAAAAACCCAATTATTCCTTCTCCCCACGAGAACAATGGAACAAAACAAAATTTAAACAGACCGTTTAAACAAACATTTCATATTACAGATATTAAGCACAATATCATTGGCATACCATTTATCTCTAAATATATACCAACAATCAACATCTTAAATAGTAAAATACTCATCAAAGACAAGTACACAAAAACAAAAAATACAGCTCTAACATTTTTTCAAAGATTAAACAAACAACCACCAGTCTTCTCAAAATTTTATCCCATTTACAACGGAAACACAACAACGGAAACACCTGAAACCATTATCAGGAAATATTTATAATTTTTCAATAAAACAAGTTCACCAGTATGATAAAAGTCAAAATAAACAACAACTTTTTATGTCAGACTTTGAGTTTAAACCTATTCATAAGTTTTTCAAAATCACGATTTCATCTATAAAATATTTGAAAAATACGAATTCAGACATCATTTCGCTACATGTGTATAACAATACACCGTATCAAGTAACATTACCCTTAGGACTTTTAGGATATTGCGAAACAAACGCTACAATATCACCCGTACATGAAAAAGCATACCGCGTGAATAATATACTCCAATTATTAGATATTTGTCAATCCACAATTCTTAACGAGGAACTATCCATAAATAACATAATAAGCAATGAAAAGAGGAACACAGATTATTTCACAAAAACACCATATTTTAAACCAACATTCAATATAACAAATTACACAAAAGAACAACAACAATTTTTAACGATGTTTAACTTTGAACACACGCAAATTACACAAATCGAATTTGACAAACAAGCAAAACAACTGTTAAAATATTCAACAGTCTACGCAACATCAAAATTTGATGTTGGGAAAATCAGTTCATCACTACATCTCCCGTTAAAACCTGACGCATTTTTCAAAAAACAAAGAGCAAGTAAAGTACCAATTCATTTACGCGATAAGGTAAATAGATTACTAGATATTTTAGAACAATACAAAATTATCTCACGAGTAAACAAAGAAGAACAACCAAAAGGTAACACATTTATTAACCCTGTTATAATCCTAGCAAAAGGAGAATCATTAAAAATAGTTTTAGACGCTAGATGTCTCAATTCACTAATAGACGATTCAAAATGCAATTGGCCTATTGAACCAATACAAGTTATTTTAACAAAAATAAACGGAAAAAACTTTACAACCGCAGATATGAATAGTGCATACAATCAAATGCCACTAGATGAACAATCACGACGTTTAACACAATTTGTTATTGGAAATCAACAATATGAATTCAACCGCCTATTCTATGGAATATCCATAGGACCAGCAGCATTTTCAGCTTTTATGAGCAAAATTTTTAGACCACTAATACTTAAGAAAAACACAATCACCTATTTAGACGATGTTTTTATGCAATCACAGACAAAAGAAGAAATGTTTACACTTTTAGAACACTATCATAAAATACTTCAGAACCAAAATCTGAAAGCCGCCCCCAATAAACCACACTTCTTTTTAACACGAGTTAAATTTTTAGGACATAATATAGAAAGAAACACAATCACTCCATTAAAATCACGCATTGATGCTATTCAAAAACTTCAACCACCAACAAACAAAAAGAAAATCCAAGAATTCTTTGGAATGTTAAATTTCTTAAGCAAGTACGTTTACAAAATGCAATTATATTTAAGACCATTCTATAATATCCTCAGACAACAAAATAATTTTGAATGGACCACTGAACATCAAACACGATTTGAAGAAATTCAAAAACTTTTAACTGAACAAATTTCAAACACAATCCCAGATCCAAACCAACCATTCTATGCAATGTGCGATGCTTCAAATTTTGGCATCAGCGCAGCATTACTACAATCACACAGTGGTACAAATAAAATGAACCTTATATCAGCAAATTCCCGATTATTCACTCAAGCAGAGCTACGACTCTCAACTCTAATGAGAGAATGTACAGCTATAATTTATACACTTACAGAATATGAATTTCTGATACTTGGATCAAAACATCCAACAGTTCTATTCACAGATCATAAACCAATCATTTTTCTCTTTACACAAAAGTCAAATCCTAATCATCGAGTTTATACATTTCAATTAATACTAATGAAATTTCCAAACTTACATATAGTTTGGACAGCAGGAAAGAATCTTGCATTACCAGATACATTAAGCCTAAATACACCACCTGAATTACTTACACGAAAAACTACAGTTGAAATACCTAAAAATATAAAATTTTACCTTGCAAAAGACGAAACATCACCCCGACTAGAATGCAAATATGCAGTAAAAACTGACATTGAACAATCACAAATAAATAATCTACAACACTTCCCACTTTACTTAGATTGCCAAAATAATCACTACGAAGTTGATCTACTTGGAACATCAACTTTCAAACCAATTCCATACTCACAATGGATAAAAAATAACACCCAACAAAAACGAATAAAACACCACTTGCATAAAAAAACCTTTTTCCGTTAATTGAAAAAGAAAATTTAACTGATAAAATAAATTTATCAGGACCACAAACAAAAGATTCAAAATACACAATACATCAAGTTTTTGACCTCCATGACCCACTTGACACAATTCATTTATCTAAATTAGAAACTGAAATAATTTTTCTCCTTCCAACAGATAAAATTACAATTAATATCTTGAAACAATATCAAAATCTTGACCCAATAATTAGACAACTAAAATCATGGCACAAATACAAAACTAAGCCCGTAAAGGCAGATACCACAATTTTAGGAAATAAAACACTCCTCCGATATTTTCGAAAATTTAATAATACAACAATTAATGAGAACACAGACCTTCTAGAATATCATTTAAATGATACTACAGTTCCCTGTCTCCCTTTAAGTATGATTCTAATAGCTTTTAACATTTCACATACACAAAACATTAAAAAACACTCTGGATCAGAGAAAACATATTCAAATTTTACGCAAAATTTTTATTTTCCAAATGCACTAATTTGGATAAAAGTACTATGCAATGATTGTATAGTATGTCAGCTAAATAAACCTTATCTAAATCAAAAACAAATAGCACAAAAACAAGATTTTAAAGGACAAAGTTTATATTTTAACCACCGTATTTCATTCGATACAAAAGGACCAATTTCACCATCCTCTGAAGGAAACTCCTACATTATGGTAATTGTTGACGCATTTACACATTATGTAGCACTCAACCCAGAAACACATTGTAACGCTTATTATGCTTACACAACACTTTATGAACACTGCATAGCCAAATTCGGATTACCCGAAATTTTAGTTATAGACAACGGTACAGAATTCATAAATAATGAAATCATCACACTATGTCATTTATACAACATTAAGCACACACCGCGTACATCTCATGCACCTTGGACAAACGGTTTAGTCGAAGGTATGAACCGTTCACTACAAGAATATCTTAGATGTATCATCAATGGAAATGATACAAGATACACAGAATGGTCAGCAGATGTAAAATTATTTCCCTTAGCATATAATTCACAAATTACGACAACTCTAGGAATGTCACCATACGAAATGGTTTTTAATAAAAAGCCACGTAAACCAATTATGTTTACAGCAAACTCTCATAAAAAGGCACAAGGTCATTGCCAACCGAATAAAGACTCAGTTTGTTATAATCTACCTTTACACACGCATAATGAAGATCATTTTCATCACCCACAAATCCTTAAATTAGCCTCCGGTACACACACCAAATGGATTTTAAATAGAGATAAAAAACACAATGAAAGTTACCAAAGAGTAACAAAAAAATTGTTACAAAGGCAAAACATTAACGAACAAATAAATTCACGCTTTACACCAGCCTCAGATTTGAAAATTGGAACATTTGTCTTAATACCTAATTTTAATACACAAAAAGAAATTTCTAAAAAATTACAACCCCTTCGTAAAGGACCATACCAAATAATCGCCAAACCCACTGACGTAACATATAAAATCACCGATTCAGACCAAAAAGAAATTGTTCAACATAGAAACAATCTATTGCCTTACTACCCAAAAGAATACGCACTACGCGAACTAACTCAATTATATTCTTTCACAGGTTTAAAAGTTATTCAAAATCACCCACATACGGAAAATGAAATAAATGAACAAAATGACCTTCACCTTGAAAAACAAAATAAAAAACCAACTACAAACCAAAACAATACAAAAAAGCTCAAAAAATACCTCAAAAAGAAAGGAAAAACAGAAAAATGACAGAAAAAATTATACCACAAGAACAAGTCGAGAAATCAGAACATAGAGAGTCAACACGACTTAGAAATCAACCACGTAAAAACTACAAAACACTCATCCCAAAATCTAAAATATTAAAGAAAGTTGAATTTCAAAAACAGCTTTAATTTTAAAATTAATAATCTTTGCTCCTCTGAAACATTTTGAACTTTCATTTTTCAAAATAACATGCTGACAAACACGCAGCGATTCTAGTTCAAAATTAGCCAATGGCATTCATTCAATCAGTCACCTTCTATAACTCTAGCACAAACCAATTAGACGAAAAATATTAAACTCCAGTCATATCTATAACTATAACTTTACAACCTTCAGGTCAAAAATAAGCAAACCACTCAAACTTGACAACTAAAATAAATACCACCATAATATCATAACCCTCCCTTATCTAATAACGCAAAGATCAACAAAACTTTTCCAACTCAGACCTCAAAAACCCCCCAAACAAAAATGTTAAAATAGCCTAAAGTGAAATTACGATCATATAAATTTAGCCTAAAGTACAAAAATCTCAAAAATACCCCAGATCACCTGACAAATAAAAATAAAGTAAAAGAAGACCTCCCGAACACCATAAATTTCGCCCCAAACAACTTTTCACAAAACTCAACCCACTTGTCAAAAAATCAATAAATAATTCGACCACACTTGAAAATTGCCCCAAACAACAAAAAATATTCGACCAAGAAGCCATTTCTTAAATGCTCTTCTCTCAATCAGTCAACACAATTTTCAACATTTTCATGAACTTTTTAACAATACTTAAACTTATATTCATATTTCTCTTTGATACTTTTGAAGCTTTTATAATAATTTTAATCATTTTTTGCAATATTTTTTAAATTTTCTAATCCCTATTTGAAATATATCTCCAACTTTCCCAAGTCATTGACCATATTTACAGGTACGAAAACCAAAAATTTATTTAAATGATACGAACCATTTTTAGTAGAACAGATATTTTTTTACTATTTGTAATTTTTATAACAATTTTATCATCCCTAATATTGACAATATGCAAATGTATAAAGAAGGCAATCATAACATTCGCCTTAGCAACAATCTTTTTAATTCTTTTTCTTGAAGAATACTACAATAAACATAAATTTTTTCACTAAAAGAAATAAATCAAGAACCCTCAAAAATTGCTAACCAACAATCACACAGTCAGTCTTCACCGACAACATCCCAAGAAAACCCGACAATACCTACAACTACCCAAAACCCTCAAATATGTACACGAATTTCTTTCCAAGATAACCCATATACTTTTGAAGAACTACACGCTCGCTTATCTGAACCATTAGAACCAGTTCAGCGACAGGCACCTCTAAGTGAACCAACATATAACTTCTACCCAACACTACCACAAGAAATAAGTAGAATAAGAAATATTAGTCAAAACCAAAATACAGTTGAAATAAATAGACAAATTATACATCCACGACAAAACAGAAATTTTCAAACCCCCCGAGTTCATTTTGATATACCCCAATCCCCATCACCAAGTACTCCAGAAAATCTAATTAGCATATTACCGGAAACCCCTACACTTCTTTCACAACGTAGCACCTCAAGTATACCTTCAGATTACTTAGGTTCAACACCAACATCTGAACAAATACGTGAAAATCCCTTTAACCCCCAAACCAAACATCACGACTACCATATTGGACAACACAATCATTCACACAAGGTGAACCAAATTTATGAAAAATGACCCAATAGATATTTCTACGGATACAACAACATCATCATCACTACCAGAAACATTATCACTACCGTCAACGCCATCAATAAGCCAGATTTCACCGAAGCCTTTTCCCCTAAATTTTCCAAATAACCTCGACGCTAAATATCGAGAACAATCATCAACAAATATCCCTTTAAGATAAGATTGGAACACGTTCACAGCACCCCCACCATTATTTGGACAACACCCGGAAAGTAACCGACTCCACAACTGGGCACTCCATAGACTACAGTATAGACAAGACATCCACGAAGATATTCGTGACCATAACATCCAAATACTCCAACAAAATAGTCTACAATTAAAATTTGAAATCACGGTTAAACTAAACAACATTGCTCAACATCCTTACCCATTAAACCTACCAAATATAACAGCTCAATCGCTACCACCACCATTTATAACAACTGAAGTAATATATAAATACGACAGATATACCAAAAAGACAATTGGTTACATCACATTTTATAACCCGTACTCAGGATTATCATACACATGTATATTCTAAAAATATTGATATTTCTCCAACTCCTTTTTCTAATAATCTCCGATCAGAACATAAATCCTTCTCCACGCAGAAGACCCCAAGACTTATTAGTAACACATTACGATTGTGAAGAAAATGAACAAAAAATACTACACAAATATGCAATAAATCAAGTATCACAATGCGAAACGGAACCACAAGCTATAGAAACTACAAATGTAATAGCGACACTATATTCAAAAGCCCGAGCAACAACAGTCATAGGAAATAAATTTACAGCAAGATTTTCCTAAAAGAAAGTTCATTGTTCCCAAGTTTCAAACGGAAATAAAAACCGACTTGACCACGAATCATTCTACCAAAGTAATATAGAACGACTTCTACATCTAAATCCCGATGATTGTAAAAACAAGCTACTCAGATTAAACATCACAAGAAATAAAAACACCGACAGAAAAATAGTATATTTTCAAGTCTTTGCCGATTCTGTACATCAAGCAGAACTTGAAAGATATCAAGGACATATAAAACTAGATGAAAAATACCCATACAACGGCGCACACGGAAGATTATTTTATGACATACACGATAAGCACTGGATACCACACATTGGTATAAATAATCCATCAAACTGCAAAGCAGACACAAAAAATAAAGGATATCAAGAAATAATGTTTTTCGATTGGAAAATACAACTCGAAAAAATACAACTCACACGAGATTTATCTGACAACACAATGATCTATCAAGGAATTAGACTACCTTGTAAAAATGATCAAGGTTATTGTGATCCTACAACACGGACACAAGCAACAATTGTTTGGTTTCCCGAAGATACATGTACAACATTTCAAGTAGCAAAAATACACGCTCGAATGATAAAATTTCACAAAAAATATTTTATACAATCAATTCCATATGAACAAGTCCATCCATCACGAAAACAAAGTACTGATTTTCGAAATATCCATAATATAGAAAATAAATTAACACGTTTTCAAATATATCAAGAAACAGAAATCGCATGCAAATACAGAAACCCACTTCATAAAACACAATATTCTGAAATATTAGTTGAATACGAAAAAGGTTTCGACATGACCACTGGAAAAATAAAAATTGACCCTTATGCCACAGGTCATCCTCTACACGAAGGAACATCATATATACCAGTTAAGTTTCAAAAAAGTAATGATCAACCTGGTGGACATCTAAAGCCACATGACACTAGAAGCACACGTTTACAAGAACTATCACTAATGAATAATTCTTATTTTGGTAATATCCACTATGATATCCACTTAGATATGAAGTTAGACTACACGATTAGTCGAATTTTTCAAGAAATGTCACTCTCCGAATTAGAAACACTTCACCAACTATGCGAATTAGAAAGGACACAAATCCTACAATCACTTGCACAAGCAGTGTTAAAAATACACTACGCAGGATATTTACTATCAGGAAATAGATCAAATTTTCTAGACTACGAAGGAAACTTTTTATGGTTTTATACTTGTACCAAAAAAGTGTCACCACTATATGTTTCTGAAGATAAAAGATGCTATAAAAGAATCCCTATCTTTTATAAAAATAAAGTACATTTTGTTGACACACTTTCAAGACGAACATATTTTTGGCATACCGCAGTACCATGTGGATCAGAAAATAGCCACAATGTAGTAAAATTGAACCCTGATGAAGATAAATATTATCTTCTTACCCCATACCCCACGTTAATGCAATCACTCAAAAAATTTTCACCCGAAAGCATCAGAGCTATTGCTCGTAACCCAAATATTGATTTACAATCAATTGGAATATATTCAAAATCCGATATCCAACACCACATTAGAACACAACAATTCCAGGAATTATTAACACAAATGGACACTATACAAAGACAATCAATTGACCAAAACTTACGCAAACTTGCCGAAACCGCAGGATTTGCAGATATCTATACACAAGATTATAGCGGATATTTTAAAGACATTAAAGACTATATATATCTAAACGGTGAAAAATACAGACCACAAGATATTTCACCAAAAATATTTTTAGCTTTGTGACACTAAAAAATGAAATTCTCGATTTTCTAGGATGGCCCTATTACATCTTAGAAAAATTAACTATCCTATACGCATGGTTTAACTTTATAGGATTTCTTTTTTCACTTTTAAAAGGAATCTATAACACGTGCGCTATACACACACAAGTAAATAGACAAGCAAGTGTAGCACGCATACTATTTGCAGGATTTTTTGGAATTTTTTCATCATCAATTAACAAAATTCTTCTAGACGCACAAATCAAAGAATATAATACAAAAATAGCGACAACACAGAACACATACAACGAAGAACATAATAACATAGAAGTAACGCCTACAGCACCACAGTTGCCACCCCTACCACATAACCATCCATTATCCTTAGTCCCACGTAATTTCCGAAACCGAGCAATAACACATAACCCAAATTTTAGACCAAACATATCGCAAAGTCCCATACAACATATAATGACACATCATTCACAAGATGATAATACATATGAACAAATTATAGAACAACCCCATACCACCGCTTTTCAGTCTCAAAATAAAATTTTTTTTAGCCCACGATGAGCCGACAACTTGGATCCCTACACCGCTCAAATTCCAATCCAACCAACCTCAACACTCCAATCACAATAATCCCACTTTTTGCTTTCCCGCCACCCGATTTTCCAACTATTAATATAACATCAAGCATGAGTTTGGATACTAATTCAGATATTTCAGTTTTATACTCCATTTCACAACTTAATAACCCTAATATAGAAACCCCTGACGAACTTGCAGACTCCGAACCATCTCCATCCAATAATTTTCAAACCAACTCCTCAGTTTTTTCAAAGCCCCCTTTTCAACCGATCCCACTCAATAATCCACTCCCGTCCGTTTCTACTTCCTCTTATGCTTCACAAGTAACCCCAACCTATTCTTCATTTCATTCCGACCAATCATCTAATTCTCCCGATACTCCCCAAATCTCCCAAGAACTCGATAATTTTATCACCCTACAACAACAGCTAATACACCCTAACACCCTCACTATAAATCAAATTTCATCCACAATAGAATCCTCAAACCCACCTACTCCTACACCCTCCTCAGCCTATACTGCATCGTTAGCACAATCATCCACATCCACCGAATCATCAAATAGCAATCACCGACCTTATCGCACTTTCAAAAGAAAATTCCAAACCATCCATTCCCGACCAAACCAGCAACAGCCTGCGAGTATATTAATCATCCACACCACACCAACACGAAAGATTTTCTAGCAATCACCTTACCTTCATTCCCACAATATACTTTAAACACACCTAACGACACTAACGACACACGTAGTTTTGTAGATGAACATGTTTTAATGCCTACACTTCATTGGACAACATATTACCATTTTACTAATCCCCTTTGCCTGCCATTATCTAATACTCATAACGATGTAGAAAAGAATAAAGATATGCTGTATCGACTCACTACACCACTAACACATAGACAATTTACTTATATAGGATATAAAAATCACTAAAAATATTCACTGCACCCCGAGCTAACGAATTTACAATAGAATATTACGACCATAATATCATCTGAACTAATCAAGACCAATTTTTAGATGACGACCGCTTCGCTAACCCACAACTAACAGAAAAATTCTTCATCAAAACATCATATATATTCACACTCAATATTTTTGATAGAAAATATGATCACATCATTTCTGAAGCACTAACTGATATGCAAGCTTACGAAAGTTTTAAAGAAAAATTTCAATTATTTTCACTAACCTTTCACTTCCTTGCACCACATGAACGCGATTTGCACTGTTCACACGACATTATGTTACGCACTAAGCAAACTCACACATATACATACTATCGCTTCATACAAAATCATTTTGATCTACATACTCCATCAAGACAACCACACCATCGTTTTCAGTTTCTTAACTCGAAGTACACTTCACCATTTTTTCTAAATTTCACCTATTGCATCAAAGATACTAACCTCCACGGCATCCTCCGCAATTATGACCCAATAACACAAATGTATATATTTTGTCCCATCGCGAAGACCTTTAATGCCGAAGAATCCAGACCCTTCCTTATCCCACATGAATTTATCCAACCTATAGAAATCCCTATATTAGAATTTATTCACAATACTAAATACAATCACAAAATATATAATCTCATTCAAAACACACCTTATGAGTTTGCAGTAGGCACCGAAGAACTAAAAGCTATTAAAGCACTTCAATTGCTTTGGCCACTGCTCCAAACTAAAAACATCATTCGCATACTAGCAAAATTACTAACAAATTCAGACATGATACACGACATCTTCCCCCACGGTTTTTTCCCAGACGATTAACAGGTAAGTATAATTTACAAATACTATTCACTAATAAATTTAAAATTAGTACTAACCATTTTCTATCAATGTTTGATTTATATTTCTAGTCTTCACACCATGATCACCTACAAAACAGAAAAGAAAAAAAATACAAACTTGTTAAAATTCTTCTAAAATATATTAATATCTTGCACTAAATAATGTAAAAAAATTCATACCAAATGTAATAAATTAATCTATAAATTTTTTCCCCATGAAACAGTAAAATTCAATACGATGAAAATTTATAACTTAAAATTTCCCCCAAATGCAGTAAAATTAAAATTCTATGTAATAAATTAATAAAATGAAAATGCAGTACTAACCTTTTGAGATTTTCATTCAATCGCACAGGAATTCTATCCAAACTCGCACAGCTCGCCCACAAAGAATTGTTTAAATAATGATTTTAAGTTTCAAGTTTTTACACTCAACAACTCTAACACACGATAACAAGTTTCAAATTTTCCTTTAACCCGGTTAGAAAAGAATTATATACTAAACCAAACTAACCAACGCAGTTTACTAAACACCACAAATCATAAAATAACAGCATGACTAAGAAAAGAAAACCAACGGTACCCAAACCGGATTAAGCCAGTTTAAATCTGGATAATTTATTCTTTTGAAGACTATTATAAAGTCTAAGAAAGAAATAATAAAACACAAAAAAGTCGCAAGACAAACCCATACCAAAAAACAATTTGATTTTTGAAAAAGGACACAATCAAAGTAACATAAGAAAGACCAACATAAACCCAACATAAAACGTTATCACATAACAGGACTTCTCAAAGAAACAGCACGAAATCATACTCCCACTCCTGGCCTAACCCACCAGAGAGGACGTCCTGAGCATGCTCTATAGCCGGCCTAAGCCACCGCGCTACATCCACGCTTTGTGACCACACTTCTATTTTAATAAGAGGTACTCAAGGATGAGTAACTCTTCAAAATAACCGTACTAAAACAAAATGCTTTTGTGAAAACAACTAATAAATCCATAATTAAAAAACTGAACTAATAAAAATTTTATAAAAAGTAAATCATACCTTGCAGTATATAGATCAGCACACAACAACAAAGACGAACATCCAAAGACAAAATGACCCCACTACACTCGAACAAGAATGGCTAACCACAACCGATATGCCGTCCTCAATCACAACTCAAAGGATTTAGAGTACGACTTGACTTCGCAGAAAAGGACTTCATTGAACTAGACCAATGACCACCTCGATGTTCAAGTATACCATCAGATCCGAGTTACAAGGCATCCCCTCCACGCACAATCTCCACGCCATTCCCAGACAAGTTCTCTGCATAATACAGAAAAACCCGTCATAGCAAACCATTTTGAAATCAGATTGATTTCGTTGGGAAACACAGTCGTTGTCACAAGAAGACACAACGATTGATGCCCCTAACTCCAGCGTCCTGGAACGTCTCTAACCAGAGGAACCGGACAAGAATACGATGCTCGTCAAATACCAACGTTCATCGTCCATCCTTTGAATTGCAGGAAGATAATTCTAAAAAACTCTGTAAAACCCGGATAGGTGGAACCTGATCTAAACTATATTTTATGATTGGATAAATTAGATATTTTACCACTGTAAAGTATTTAATATTAACCAATCATGATCCATCTAACTAACAACCCACTTATTTGTAAGTGCTGAAATTACTTGTAATTTCAGCACCAGAAAGATTTGAATTTAAGTTAAAATTAGTTGTCTCTCGAAGAGAACTTCAGCAGCCGCAACAAACCAGTATACCCTAGATCTATTGAGCCTAGCAGAGACTAGTTAAACACCCTGAGACTAGAAAGTATAAGAGTAAGATTAGGATCGGTATTAGACTAAGAAGTTGCACGAATCTATCCGGCCGAAAATAAGATAGCGTGACGAGCAGACGGTGTACCCTATCCGAAATTACTCTATGAGTTAAACACATCGGACCTAACTCAAGTTTTATTCCATTATGTGTTCTAAAGCGATTATCTCAACAACGATTATCTGGAAAACCCACTATAATCCAGTTTTTATCATTGCCAGAATACCGTATCAGTGATCATACCGATAGAGACACCCCCTTTTGAAAATCATTGTTTGAAAAAAAAAACATTTCTTGTCACGATGCAATGAAATTTGGCATGATAAACAAATGAACTATCGTGAACAAATTTCTTATATCGTAAGGGCTCTTTTCCAGTTCCCCCCTTTCAAATTCAATTTTGGAAAGTCTATTTAACGTTGTCATAATGCAATGAAATTTGGCGTGGTGAACAAATCGACAATTCTGAACAGATTTGTTCTTCATACTTTATACAGCGTAACATCAGGCGTTGTGAACAAAGCGACAATTCTGAACAGATTTGTTCTTCATACTTTACAGCGTAACAACACGTAAAACAAACATAAAACTCGATATTCTGAAAGGGGGAACTGGAAAAGAGCCATCGTAAGATCACGCTTTAAGCTGGAGAACTCGAAATGTGGGGAGAAGGTGAGAAAAGCCAAAATTTCTCATTTATCATATTTTGCATGTGAAGAAGGGAAAAGAAACCTGAACCGGCTACCTTAAACCGAGAATATAAAATTTCCAATTAGCTTCAAAAATTTGCGAGTTGTCGCTTTCCTTAAATTTTGCTTTCCTTAAATTTTGCGAGTTGTCGCGGTACCGATCATAAACTTAAATTCTTTTATTAATTAGACAATATTTTAATTCAACGAAAACCCGTTATATTTGGTTTTTTTTTCGAAAATTATTGCGGGGATTGATTGATTATTATTTTACCATTTTTTTGAGTCTCAATTGCTCCAATTTTGGCATCAAATTAGGTCGACATTCAAATCGCAGTTAATCAAGTTCATTTTTAATCAGCTGTGATGGAAATTAATGCAATTTTACCGTGGTGTCGTGAGTAAGCTTACGCTCGACCTATACGCCTGCCGAGAGTAACCTTGTCGTAGAGCCAGCACTTCATAAAGGGAGCACCTCGGCGGCAGGTGGTTATTAAACCATTTTTGTTGCTTTAGTATAATGTTTTTGTATAACCATAGATGTCCCAAGCATACGACAAAATGGTAGTGAATTTAGAGACGTTTATGAGGTATTTTAATTCAGCCTTAGTTCACACAATGAACTTTTATTTTCCCTTAGATGGGTGGTTCCCACATCGAAAAGAACCACTTTTATGTCCGCCGCATCTTTCCGCTTCTTCAGTTTTCACCTCATATCCGCCCATCCTCTGTCGAGTGTCCAGTTTCTGTCGAGCATCGAGAGCCATCAGTTTTTTCAGGAATTCCCCCCTTTCTTCGACTTCTCTGCATTCTCCGGTTTGAAGAATGGAAGCCACAACACACAGGACTCCGATGGCAACAAAGAGCGTATTCTAAACAATGCATTCAAACATAAAAACAAAGAATAATGAAACCTTGAATCGATGTTTAAAATTCTTCCCTGGATAAGTGGATTTCTAGGATGTAATGTAAGTTTATCTATGAAACTGAAGTTTTTGAACGCTCAACAAAATTTCAGGAATCTTACCATTTTGGGTATAGCGAAGTTAGGACAAATAAGTTTTAAGATACTTGTTAAAATTTTTTCAATGTTGCAAATAAACTGGATGAGTGAAATTTAAAAATTTCAATTAAGTTTTCACCGCATAAATGAGCAAAAGACGCTTGAACAAACTTGAAGAAGAGTTACATATGAGTCAAGAGTATCTACTTCACACCTTGAAGAAGAAAAAGCGGACTATATTGAACGCCACAATTGATTTGGAAGTAATCTCTTTTTTCATTTAAAACTGTTGGCTCTTTTTCCTTTCCCCCCCCCCCCCCCACCTGCATATTTTTACATGTAAATTTGTTGACCAAATGGTCCGATTGTTATGAAAATTTACATACAGACCAATAAGGCCACGACAAACATATTTGGTCTTCATACTCAACCTCGTAAAATCACTCGTTACACTAATAAGTTGAAACTGGAGTGAGGTGGGGGGGGGGGGGGGGTTGGGGGGGGGGGGGGGGGGGGGGGGAAGGAAAAAGAGCCAACATGTCCTTTGGATTTTGTGCACGTCGTCTAGTTGTAAAAAAAAGTCATGTGGCTACATAACGCAATTACGAACATGTTTTTCATCTGCATATTCGTGAAAACAATGATTAAATTGTAAAACTAATGATTATGTACAAGAAGAAATGGCTTGTAAGTGAGGTAGTAAGGGCCAAAAATTATTTTAACTGACTCGCTGTTATTGGCTTTTAATCTCCATTTCCTTCAACCAACCCCCCATTTTCTAAATTTTCAGTGGTAAAGGTCAATTTTTTCAGCAGATCAAGATAACTACTCCCCAATTAGCAGGTGTGGGGAAGGAAAATTAGTCGTAATTTTCAACTTTTTCCTCCCTACCTGCTAAATTTACGGTTCTTTTTCCGGCTCTTTTCCATTTCTTCTCCCAACTTTTTAAAAGTTACTCTTTTTTCAGTTGTCTAACTTGTTATTATGGCCGATTGCGTGATGTTACGATGTAAATAAGAATGAAAAGTTTGTTCAAATGACATTATAACGCTCCCCCGTCTTTTCAATTTTCTTTTTTTTCCAGGTTTTTTACGTGATAAGATGGCTACATGCGTGCTGTTACGCTGTAAGGTATGAAAAACAAATCTGTTTAGAATTATAAAATTGTTCGCAATGATACAACTCGTTGCGTCATTTAACGTTAAAATAGTTTTAAAAACGAGAAAATGAAAGATAGGGAAATTTTAAAAAAGCCATTATACAAGTTTTTCAAAACTGAAGTTGAAAAGTTGCGAAAAACGGAGAAAACCCTTCTCAATTTTATGGCGTTACGAGGAGGCTTATAAGGTTAAGTACGAAGACCAAATTTTTTTTGTGACAGCCTATATAATTCGCATGCCAATTGTTCCAATGCTCGGTCGTTTAAAACAGAAAAATTACAACTACAAAATCGCAGGTGGGGATTATTTGAAAAAATATATAGAGCTCTTTTCCGATTTTCAAACCCCAGTCTCCTCCCACATCTGGGTTGGTCGGAACATCTAACCATACAAATTCCGTGAACAAAAACTTTTGGGCTATACATTTATCCATATGTTTCCAAACATACAGCAAAACATGAAACTTTCGCTCTTTTTCCTTCTACTACCTGATATATATCTTAGTTTTTTGGTGTAACGAGGGACTTCAGGGATTTTTTTAATTTTTTTTTTCGCTTTGTTCCATTTGCTTGAAAATTTCAACCTGGACTACGTTAAAAACAAATATGCATGCAAGTTGTTTTCTAAGAATTAAATTGATACCGCGACTTTAGAAAATTTTCACTGAGTTTTGGAATTTTTACTTTTTGGACCAAATTTTTGAAGCCATTAAAAAAAGTTTCCTAATATTTTCGTAATGTAAAATGTATGATAGGCACTTTCTCCTACATTCTGTCTGTAGTTTGAATAATATGATAAGCATTTCGTTGTATGGAATTGTATGACAAGCATTTTTCAAGTTTGAAAATGAATTCTCAAAAGTGTACAAAGGGAGACCCTTTGGGTCGACAGGGGATCGAATCCCTGAGGGGAAGAAAAAAACTTAAATCCGCCTTAAATCCGCTACTGCCTGTAAATATAGTTCTACAGGCAATTAAAGATGAGTTAAGGCGGTATCTGTGTTTGACATCTCCAGTTTCCATTTTTTTCTTGTAAACTTGATCAAATTAATTTTCCAAAATCATCTTTATCAGGCAGTTTTGAACAATTCGCTTACAAATTTTCAAACCATTCAATTAAATAACAGCACGATTATTATTGAGCTGGGGTAAGAAAAAGGTATCTTAAGTTCTTGTCAAATTATATTGTCTTTCACTTTCTGTTTTAAACTTTCTTTCTCTTCAGCCCAGTCTGCGGCGGCTATTTTCGGAACGACTGCCTTGATCAGCTCGATAGCTTTGTGGGCGTTGCTCTTGAATGTGTTCAGAATATCCCCTACACTGGGCGGGGCCTCATTTTCCCGCCAACAGTCGTAGTCCGTTACCATGGCAACACTGCAGTACAGAAGTCCCAACTCATTCGCAATCACCACCTGATAAAACGGAAAACGTAAACATATTAGATTCGCACCAAACAAAAATCAAACAAAAAATGTAACCGCTAACTTTTTAAACTGACCTTTAGCGCCAAAAACCACCGTATTTTGTCAAATTTGTCTGAGCTGCCGTGAAATTTTTAGGATTAATCAAAAAACTATTCAAAGAGAAAATGCTTAACTAAAACGACAGTGTTTTATCGGCGTAAAGAAGTTTCTTTTTCAAATTTAGAAGACAAAATTTAAAACAAAAATCCTACCAAATTTAGATGAAAAACTCTGAGTTTAAGCCAACAATATATGAACCGAATTCCAATCTGTTACTCGCATTAGTAGCAGAAATTTTTTGTCGCGTTTGCAGTATTCAAAATTATATATGAGTTTGAATAAACAATTTAGACAATTTAAAATTGATGGAAAATTTGCGATTTTTACTGAAGAAAAACAGAATGCAGAATTTTCCTACCATTCAAATCAATAATTTCTGCACATTAACCAAAAAACGATCTTTTTTTTTCTGAACACTGGACTTCATTAAGCCTAATTTGAACCAAATGACGATTTTTTCTTTGATGGTTCGGACGTATAGTTCAAAAGGGCAAATATTTCCAATGAAAGACGGTATTCTGAAAGCAACTAACTTCAGGAACTGTTGACATGTTGACCAAATCTGCTCCCCATAGTCGGAACATTCTGCTCTCCGCCTTGGTGGAAAACCTTGGACCCTCTATTGTTACCATGGTGCCTCCTTGGTGGTACTCAAATCCCAATTCTTCGCAAGTCTCTCCAAGGAGTCCTCGGAGGCGCTGGTTGAATATGTTGTCCATGGGCAAATGCAAGACGCCTTTCGTCTATCAAAGACACAAAAATGACATCCGAAATACATTCAAACTAACAAACTTCTACTTCACAAGTATAATTGATTTGATTGATATGCGTTATATGTATCAGGGTTTTGAGACCTGGTTTGGCATAGATCAAGGTCGAAACTGCAGCAAAAGTTTGGCTTTTTCAAATGAAATGAAAAATTGGAAAGTGCGGATTGTTTAAATCAGTGCCTCGTCTGAGGTTGTTCCATCATACAGAGTAGCTTTTCTTTTTGAGGTCCTGTCTATGAAGTCATCAATCAGCACGACGTGTCCTGGCTTCAGCTGCTCTCTCAGAGATCCACAGGCTGTAGTGGCGATCACGTGCGAGCATCCCACCTTTTTCAAAGCTGAAAAGGAAATCAATCACATTTGGACACCTATCATTTCCGATCCCGCTACTCCGCCCAAAAGCAAGATAATAAATCTTCTCAAATGTTGCTCTGAAAAATTGAAGGCACTATGATGACCCTGTCCTTCTTATAACAACACGAAAACTCACACTAATTGTTTTCATTTCTGCGAATACAAATAGGTGAAGATGAATTTAACATATTCTGCGAAACTATGCAAGTCAAAGAAACAACTATAAGAAACAGCAAAATTATTCCTACTTTTCAGTAATCTCAAAATTTTTCAAGAATAAGCACTTTTATTAACAATTTTTAGTTTAATCTGCTTTTTTTCTGAAAATTAAGCGAAAAACGTGTTATTAAGAAAAAATTAGAAAAAAAAATAATAAGGTAAACTAAAATAACGTAAACAATGTAAGTAAAATAAAATTTGGAGGACGGCCGTTCTTCAAATTGTCTAATTTATTCTAAAAACCAAAAATGTTCATACCAGTTTTTTTCTCAAAATTGAGACAAATTTTTTAATTCTGTGCAAGTCCGAATGACAACCCATAGGAGTTTACAGCGTTACCCTACTTGAACCCCTGTCTTTTTTCTTTGAGGTTGGCAAAATTGACTTGGGATGGTCGGAACGATAATTCTTGTTTTGAGACAACCCAGAACCTCCAAAATAGGTTTTTTTCGACAACACGTCTTAAGATTTAAAAGTTACGTTTAGTTCAAACCCTTGTGCTGATGTGTAAACATACATTGGGTCACAAAAAGCGAAAATGCCAAAAAGCTAAAAAGCATGTACCAGAAAAATGGACCGACTGGAATCTCAAAAAAGCGGAAAAAATCGAAAAAATCGAAAAAAAATCAGGGGCGGATTTAGGGAGGTCCCATTTCATGTCTCACGTCTTTCTTAGGGATATGGACTGGACTCCCAGATCACCCAAATCCCCCTGTTTACCATTATAGGACATCCTCCATTTTTGGTAGAGCATCCAAAAAAAGTTTCTAAGGAGTATGTTTTGGACTGGACTCCCAGATCACCCAAAGCCCCCTGTTTACCATTATTGGACATCATCCATTTTTGGTAGAGCATCCAAAAAAAGTTTCTAAAGACTCTTTCGACACCAGTAAACATTAAACTTTTGGGGGACCGGCAAACAAAAAGCTCCAAAAAAGTACTCAACATTTTTTTAGACCTGTTTTTCCACCTGCAGCGCAAGAAAATGTTTTTATAATCTTTTAGGAGATCTTGGTTAACGAAATTGGTCGACCAAGAAATCAAAATAACCATCTGGAAAACCTGAACTCATAAATCAGATTTCTTGAACATCATTCACCAAAAAAAAATTAAAATGTTTTGAAGTTCAAGATGATTAACCGCGTTTTTGATAACCATGGCAAGTTTCAACAGGGTACAATTTTGTAAGGCTACGAATTGTCGCTTGCGAAATTTATCGGCTCAAGCAGCCTTCAAACGCCAAGTATGCCTTTAATATTGATAAACTAGACACCATGAAGAGGTCAGAAACCTGATAAAACGGTGTTATATAAATCTGTCGAAAATATGCAATTGATATATAATAGTTATGTAAAAATTGTGTACCAGCTTCGAATTTCATGCAAACTTCATTCATGACAATTTTTCGGCTGGCTTATATACTCTGCGCATTTTCGGTTGGTTAATGCTTCGGCTGGATTTTTTACTCTCGATCTCGATAAAATATAGTCTACCGTATAACATTGCTCTGTAGTTGACATTTGAGGGCATGATGTCGTGTTTTTGGCCATGACGGGCCACTAGAGCACAGGGAACCCCCGAGATGAGCCCCGTGGTCACGACTCCCTCCGAGTGCACTCCGAAAGGGGTGTCAACCGACACCTCCAATTTGTCCTGCAGAGTTAACACAGAAAACATTGGGCCAAATCTTGCGCGGAGCCTTAAGAAAAATTCCGAATATTGGATCAAGAATGTTAGCTTGGACCAATATTTGGCATTTTAGATATTTTTAACTGTTTCCCCCTCTTGGTATCTAGCAACGAATTGCCACCCGATAAAAAATGTTCAGTGGTTGCATGTATGCGAAGTTTGCACCATATAAACTAATTGCGCCTTTTGCAAAGAGGGAAATAGTTAAAAAGATGCGGCACTTTCCTTAAAACCACGATGCATTTCGTAATCGCTTATGTTAGAACCAAATTGAGAAATGGTGTGTAATTTTTTTATACTTTGTCTACTGAAAAAGTAGTCTGCATCGTTAATCATAGTGTACATCTACAGTGCTGATTTAAGTTAACCCAACAAAACGAGCAACATTGGAAACTTCAAATGCGTTTTTGTCAAATTGCGTTGAGACTAGACAAAAAGTGAAGAGAACTAAAGTTGCTTATATATTTTTACCAGGCCTATCATGGTCCAATTTGTTAAACTCGGAACCAAAATTGTACACTAAAAAGGGGATATTTTGGCTTTTTTCAGTTTATCAGGAGTACGCTAAAACTACCAAGTTCACGGATGACAAAACTTTATTAACATGTTTAATCGACCACACTAAAGCTTTTAATACGCTCGGTCATGACTTGCATCTGCTTCTGCATAATTTGTTTTTCTCGCGTTTTCGCGGTGTTTTTATTAATTTTATGTAAAGCTACCAAAAGAACAGACATCACTATTCAATATTTGGTACAGAATGCTCCGAAAAGCAAAAAGTAACTTTATAAGCTTTGAGCGAAATAGTTTGTCGGTAAACCATGTCTGGGTTGGAAAATTACAAATTTAAGCATAATTTGTCACTTCAAATTATTTTTATCAAACACATTTCAACCTTTACCAAAAAAATTGGCTAGATTCTCGAAAAAAAGTTTATATAGCTTGGTTGTAATTTTGCTTCAATTTCATACATCAATTTTCAATTGCTTCAATTTCATACATCTGATGCTAGATCAGTATTTTTCTACGTGATTTGTCTTATGGTATTACATATAAAACTCATCTGGAAGAATAACACTTAACAGAAAAGGATTATGAAAGCCATCTATTTTAAGAACAAATTGGAACTTGTCAGTAGATTTAAAAAAAAACAAATTCTTGATTTGTATGAATTTTATCTTTATGAAATGCTAAAGAAGTTTTATCATTTTTTAAGAGACCAAAAAGGGCATGAGTTGTTGAAAAAAAATTGTAACGAACCGAAAGGTATGCTACCTACAGTTCCTTTTCACAGCAGTCAGGAAAAACGTCTCTAAAATGAATGTGGAAAATGTAAAAACTTCTGGTTAATTGAATTCAAACTGAAATTGTCACCAAAATATCATGCTGCAATTTATTTCGCTACAATCGGAAACAAAATTGTACACCAAAAATGGGTTACTTTGGTTTTTTTTCAGTTTATCGAGAGCTAAGCTACAACTAGCAAGTTAATTGATGACAAATTTCTTTTTAAGAAAGTCTCTTAACAAAATTTTAGTAGAATAACCTCACCAAAAATCCATATAAAAGAATATATTTTTGAATGATAGCTTAAAAATGTCAGTTTACTAAATAAAACTCAAAATCTTAGCCCAAAAAAACAAATTGTACGCGTTTTGCCCAAGTGTTTAAAAATTTAATTTTGTTAGGTTGTGTAAGAAGCTTCTTTTGACATTTTGTCAACAAATAACTTGTTAGTTTTAGCGGAATTCTTAATAAACTATACAAAATCAAGGTAACCCATTTTTGGGGGTAAAATTTTGGTTCTACATTTAAGAAATAAATTGCGCCATGACAATTTTGGTAAAAAATTTTAAACAACTTTTTTTTGTTCTTTTTTTGAAAAAGAAATCAATCAATTTTGGACACCTATCATTCATATGACGTAACTGTTTGGCTGGTTTGTATACTCTGCTCATTTTCGGTCGGTTAATGCTTCGGCTGGGTTTTTTTACTCTCGATCTCGATAAAATATAGTCTACCGTATAACATGGCTCTGTAGTTGACATTTGAGGGCATGATGTCGTGTTTTTGGCCATGCCGGGCCACTAGAGCACAGGGAACCCCCGAGATGAGCCCCGTGGTCACGACTCCCTCCGAATGCACTCCGAAAGGTGTGTCAACCGACACCTCCAGTTTGTCCTGCAGAGTTAACACAGAAAACATTGGGCCATATCTTGCGCGGAGCCTTAAGAAAAATTCCGAATATTGGATCAAGAATGTTAGCTTGGACCAATATTTGGCATTTTAGATCTTTTTAACTGTTTCCCCCTTTTAGTATCTAGCAACAAATTGCCACCCCAATAAAAAATGTTCATTGGTTGCATGTATGTGAAACTTGTATCTAATAACTAATCGCCCCTTTTGCAAAAAGGGAAATAGTTAGAAATATGCGGCAGTTTTTTAAAACCACGATGCATTTCGTAATCGCTTATCTGTTAGAACCAAATTGAGAAATGGTGTGTAATTCTCTTTTTACTTTGTCTACTGAAAAAGTAGTCTGCATCGTTAATCATTGTGTACATCTACAGTGCTGATTTAAGTTAACCCGACGAAACGAACAACATTGGCAACCTCAAATGCGTTTCTCAAATTCGGTTGAGACTAGACAAAAAGTGAAGAGAACTAAAGTTGCTTATATTTTTACCAGGCCTATCATGGTGCAATTCGTTAAACTCGGAACCAAAATTGTACATTGAAAACGGGATATTTTGGCTTTTTTCAGTTTATCAGGAGTACGCTAAAACTACCAAGTTCACGGATGACAGAACTTTACTAACATGTTTAATCGACCACACTAAACCTTTTAATACACTCGGTCATGACTTGCATCTGCTTCTGCATAATTTGGTTTTCGCTGTGTTTTTATTAATTTTATGTTAAGCTACCAAAAGAACAGACATCACTATATATTATTTGGTACGGAATGCTCCGAAAAGCAAAAAGTAACTTTATAAGCTTTGAGCGAAAAAAGTTTGTTGGTAAACATGTCTGGGTTAAAAAATTAAAAATTTAAGCAAAATTTGTGACTTCAACCTATTTTTTATCAAGCACATTTCAACCTTTACCAAAAAAATTGGCTAGATTCTCGAAAAAAGTTCTTATAGCTTGGTTGTAGTTTCCAAAAATTCAATTGCTTCAATTTCATACATCTGATGCTAGATCAAAATTTTTCTACGTGATTTGTCTGATGGTATTACATATGAAACTCATCTGGAAGAAAAACACTTAACAGAAAAGGATTATGAAAGCCATCTATTTTAAGAACAAATTGGAACTTGTCAGTAGATTAAAAAAAAAAACAAATTCTTGATTTGTATGAATTTTATCTTTATGAAATGCTAAAGAAGTTTTATCATTTTTAAGACACCAAAAAGGGCATGAGTTGTTGAAAAAAAATTGTAACGAACCGAAAGGTATGCTACCTACAGTTCCTTTTCACAGCAGTCAGGAAAAAAGTCTCTAAAATTGTACGCGTTTTGCCCAAGTGTTTAAAAATTTAATTTTGTTAGGTTGTGTAAGAAGCTTCTTTTGACATTTTGTCAACAAATAACTTGTTAGTTTTAGCGGAATTCTTAATAAACTATACAAAATCAAGGTAACCCATTTTTGGGGGTAAAATTTTGGTTCTACATTTAAGAAATAAATTGCGCCATGACAATTTTGGTAAAAAATTTTAAACAACTTTTTTTTGTTCTTTTTTTGAAAAAGAAATCAATCAATTTTGGACACCTATCATTCATATGACGTAACTGTTTGGCTGGTTTGTATACTCTGCTCATTTTCGGTCGGTTAATGCTTCGGCTGGGTTTTTTTACTCTCGATCTCGATAAAATATAGTCTACTGTATAACATGGCTCTGTAGTTGACATTTGAGGGCGGATAATTTGCCACGCATAAAAAATTTGCGTATTGAAATATGAAAGTACTATTCGAGCCATCCGCATCTCAGTCAAGTGCAAGCATACTCGGTCTGAATAAAAAAAAGCACCCGGGTATGTATAGTCCTCACTTTCTTTGAAAGTCGGAACAGTAACACATATCAGCCATTATGAATTATCGTTAGCACCAAACTGCTTCATTTTATCATGCAAATCAGCGCCAAAAATTTTGGTGATTTGACGTATTGATATTCAATTACGATGACTAGCAGTAAGGTCCCGAATTGTGTGGGGGAACCTTAGTTCTGGTTGATTAGTTCTAGAGATTTATTTCGTATAAGCTGTCGCTGTCGTATAAAGTGTCCATTAATTACATAACCAAGAAACAATTTTCGTGAACTTTGAACATCAGAAACTTTGAAGTTGGAGAATTTTAGAGCACTTACTATTGTATCTTAGATATTGGGGAGGACGAGCATTCAAGTTTCGAAATTTAAAGTTTATCAAAATATTCTTTGCAACCAGTTCTAGCGAGTCGGAAGTTGAAAAGTTTTACCCTGATACGAGAATTCTCGTTGTTCTATTAGCCGAATTTTTTCACTTCGTCTTGTGATAGCCTTTGTGAAGATTTTAATCAACTTCGACCTCAAAAAATCAAAACTTTCAAAAAAAAAACGTTCATTTTGAACTTTTTTCCTCGCACCTTAAAACCACTTTGCATTTCGTAATCGCTTATATGTTAGAACCAAATTGAGAAATGGTGTGTAATTTTTTTATACTTTGTCTACTGAAAAAGTAGTTTGCATCGTTAATCATAGTGTACATCTACAGTGCTGATTTAAGTTAACCCGACAAAATGAGCAACATTGGAAACTTCAAATGCGTTTTCTCAAATTGGGTTGAGACTAGACAAAAAGCGAAGAGAACTAAAGTTGCTTATATATTTTTACCAGGCCTATCATGGTCCAATTTGTTAAACTCGGAACCAAAATTGTACACTAAAAAGGGGATATTTTGGCTTTTTTCAGTTTATCAGGAGTACGCTAAAACTACCAAGTTCACGGATGACAAAACTTTATTAACATGTTTAATCGACCACACTAAAGCTTTTAATACGCTCGGTCATGACTTGCATCTGCTTCTGCATAATTTGTTTTTCTCGCGTTTTCGCGGTGTTTTTATTAATTTTATGTAAAGCTACCAAAAGAACAGACATCACTATTCAATATTTGGTACAGAATGCTCCGAAAAGCAAAAAGTAACTTTATAAGCTTTGAGCGAAAATAGTTTGTCGGTAAACCATGTCTGGGTTGGAAAATTACAAATTTAAGCATAATTTGTCACTTCAAATTATTTTTATCAAACACATTTCAACCTTTACCAAAAAAATTGGCTAGATTCTCGAAAAAAAGTTTATATAGCTTGGTTGTAATTTTCAAAAATTCAATTGCTTCAATTTCATACATCTGATGCTAGATCAGTATTTTTCTACGTGATTTGTCTTATGGTATTACATATAAAACTCATCTGGAAGAATAACACTTAACAGAAAAGGATTATGAAAGCCATCTATTTTAAGAACAAATTGGAACTTGTCAGTAGATTTAAAAAAAAACAAATTCTTGATTTGTATGAATTTTATCTTTATGAAATGCTAAAGAAGTTTTATCATTTTTTAAGAGACCAAAAAGGGCATGAGTTGTTGAAAAAAAATTGTAACGAACCGAAAGGTATGCTACCTACAGTTCCTTTTCACAGCAGTCAGGAAAAACGTCTCTAAAATGAATGTGGAAAATGTAAAAACTTCTGGTTAATTGAATTCAAACTGAAATTGTCACCAAAATATCATGCTGCAATTTATTTCGCTACAATCGGAAACAAAATTGTACACCAAAAATGGGTTACTTTGGTTTTTTTTCAGTTTATCGAGAGCTAAGCTACAACTAGCAAGTTAATTGATGACAAATTTCTTTTTAAGAAAGTCTCTTAACAAAATTTTAGTAGAATAACCTCACCAAAAATCCATATAAAAGAATATATTTTTGAATGATAGCTTAAAAATGTCAGTTTACTAAATAAAACTCAAAATCTTAGCCCAAAAAAACAAATTGTACGCGTTTTGCCCAAGTGTTTAAAAATTTAATTTTGTTAGGTTGTGTAAGAAGCTTCTTTTGACATTTTGTCAACAAATAACTTGTTAGTTTTAGCGGAATTCTTAATAAACTATACAAAATCAAGGTAACCCATTTTTGGGGGTAAAATTTTGGTTCTACATTTAAGAAATAAATTGCGCCATGACAATTTTGGTAAAAAATTTTAAACAACTTTTTTTTGTTCTTTTTTTGAAAAAGAAATCAATCAATTTTGGACACCTATCATTCATATGACGTAACTGTTTGGCTGGTTTGTATACTCTGCTCATTTTCGGTCGGTTAATGCTTCGGCTGGGTTTTTTTACTCTCGATCTCGATAAAATATAGTCTACCGTATAACATGGCTCTGTAGTTGACATTTGAGGGCATGATGTCGTGTTTTTGGCCATGCCGGGCCACTAGAGCACAGGGAACCCCCGAGATGAGCCCCGTGGTCACGACTCCCTCCGAATGCACTCCGAAAGGTGTGTCAACCGACACCTCCAGTTTGTCCTGCAGAGTTAACACAGAAAACATTGGGCCATATCTTGCGCGGAGCCTTAAGAAAAATTCCGAATATTGGATCAAGAATGTTAGCTTGGACCAATATTTGGCATTTTAGATCTTTTTAACTGTTTCCCCCTTTTAGTATCTAGCAACAAATTGCCACCCCAATAAAAAATGTTCATTGGTTGCATGTATGTGAAACTTGTATCTAATAACTAATCGCCCCTTTTGCAAAGAGGGAAATAGTTAGAAATATGCGGCAGTTTTTTAAAACCACGATGCATTTCGTAATCGCTTATCTGTTAGAACCAAATTGAGAAATGGTGTGTAATTCTCTTTTTACTTTGTCTACTGAAAAAGTAGTCTGCATCGTTAATCATTGTGTACATCTACAGTGCTGATTTAAGTTAACCCGACGAAACGAACAACATTGGCAACCTCAAATGCGTTTCTCAAATTCGGTTGAGACTAGACAAAAAGTGAAGAGAACTAAAGTTGCTTATATTTTTACCAGGCCTATCATGGTGCAATTCGTTAAACTCGGAACCAAAATTGTACATTGAAAACGGGATATTTTGGCTTTTTTCAGTTTATCAGGAGTACGCTAAAACTACCAAGTTCACGGATGACAGAACTTTACTAACATGTTTAATCGACCACACTAAACCTTTTAATACACTCGGTCATGACTTGCATCTGCTTCTGCATAATTTGGTTTTCGCTGTGTTTTTATTAATTTTATGTTAAGCTACCAAAAGAACAGACATCACTATATATTATTTGGTACGGAATGCTCCGAAAAGCAAAAAGTAACTTTATAAGCTTTGAGCGAAAAAAGTTTGTTGGTAAACATGTCTGGGTTAAAAAATTAAAAATTTAAGCAAAATTTGTGACTTCAACCTATTTTTTATCAAGCACATTTCAACCTTTACCAAAAAAATTGGCTAGATTCTCGAAAAAAGTTCTTATAGCTTGGTTGTAGTTTCCAAAAATTCAATTGCTTCAATTTCATACATCTGATGCTAGATCAAAATTTTTCTACGTGATTTGTCTGATGGTATTACATATGAAACTCATCTGGAAGAAAAACACTTAACAGAAAAGGATTATGAAAGCCATCTATTTTAAGAACAAATTGGAACTTGTCAGTAGATTAAAAAAAAAAAACAAATTCTTGATTTGTATGAATTTTATCTTTATGAAATGCTAAAGAAGTTTTATCATTTTTAAGACACCAAAAAGGGCATGAGTTGTTGAAAAAAAATTGTAACGAACCGAAAGGTATGCTACCTACAGTTCCTTTTCACAGCAGTCAGGAAAAAAGTCTCTAAAATTGTACGCGTTTTGCCCAAGTGTTTAAAAATTTAATTTTGTTAGGTTGTGTAAGAAGCTTCTTTTGACATTTTGTCAACAAATAACTTGTTAGTTTTAGCGGAATTCTTAATAAACTATACAAAATCAAGGTAACCCATTTTTGGGGGTAAAATTTTGGTTCTACATTTAAGAAATAAATTGCGCCATGACAATTTTGGTAAAAAATTTTAAACAACTTTTTTTTGTTCTTTTTTTGAAAAAGAAATCAATCAATTTTGGACACCTATCATTCATATGACGTAACTGTTTGGCTGGTTTGTATACTCTGCTCATTTTCGGTCGGTTAATGCTTCGGCTGGGTTTTTTTACTCTCGATCTCGATAAAATATAGTCTACTGTATAACATGGCTCTGTAGTTGACATTTGAGGGCGGATAATTTGCCACGCATAAAAAATTTGCGTATTGAAATATGAAAGTACTATTCGAGCCATCCGCATCTCAGTCAAGTGCAAGCATACTCGGTCTGAATAAAAAAAAGCACCCGGGTATGTATAGTCCTCACTTTCTTTGAAAGTCGGAACAGTAACACATATCAGCCATTATGAATTATCGTTAGCACCAAACTGCTTCATTTTATCATGCAAATCAGCGCCAAAAATTTTGGTGATTTGACGTATTGATATTCAATTACGATGACTAGCAGTAAGGTCCCGAATTGTGTGGGGGAACCTTAGTTCTGGTTGATTAGTTCTAGAGATTTATTTCGTATAAGCTGTCGCTGTCGTATAAAGTGTCCATTAATTACATAACCAAGAAACAATTTTCGTGAACTTTGAACATCAGAAACTTTGAAGTTGGAGAATTTTAGAGCACTTACTATTGTATCTTAGATATTGGGGAGGACGAGCATTCAAGTTTCGAAATTTAAAGTTTATCAAAATATTCTTTGCAACCAGTTCTAGCGAGTCGGAAGTTGAAAAGTTTTACCCTGATACGAGAATTCTCGTTGTTCTATTAGCCGAATTTTTTCACTTCGTCTTGTGATAGCCTTTGTGAAGATTTTAATCAACTTCGACCTCAAAAAATCAAAACTTTCAAAAAAAAAACGTTCATTTTGAACTTTTTTCCTCGCACCTTGCATTGTAATATTACGCAATTAACCGTAATATAAGGCAAATTTCAGTTACTGCCAAATTACTGGCAGTCTCGGTGACTTTCAGCAACCTAATTGGAACAAAAGCAAAAAATTTTATTTAACTTTTAAGTTGTGATTAAGTTAGATTTTTAAAAAGTGATCTTAGCTACAATGAGTCGGAAATTGTTTCCGGCGTTCAATTGAGAAATTTTAGTCTAGCTAACATCGCTCAGAACATTAAAAGTCAGTTTCCGACAGCTAAATGAGCACTATTAGGTTACTCCAGTTTGTATTAGTACGCTCACCGAAAAAAAAAATACTACCAACTTTGCATTAACAATAAAAAAAACTAAATTAGCTAAAGTTAAGTTGACAAAAAGCATTTATATATGACACATAGAATTTCAAAACGTTGAAACAAACAGAAGTAATCAGAAAGAGCAATCTGCCAAATTTCAGCAAATTTTCAGGCGATCTTGAGACATAGTTTTTGTCTGAAAAACTAACTTCTGCATAGGAAGTTTGTCTAAAAATATTGTGCTCTTTTCAGTTTTTTGTATGTTCCACCTATGTGCTACTCTTTAAAGAGATGTGCAAAAAAAGCTGGACAGACCAAATTAAATAAGGAGAACGTTTGACTCAATTCGAAAAAACTTTACATGCAAAAGCTAGTTTTTGAACAGAATTACGCTTCAAGCTCGCCAAAAAAGTTCAAGTTTTTGTAAAGATTTTTGTTCTCATTTGAGTTTGTAGCAAAACAGGATTGAAAGAGTTATAACAAGTTACTTAACGTTATAGCTAATGCCAAAGTATTAGTGCAAAATTGCAAACGAAGTTAATTAACCTAAAACCGCTCTTTTTGATTTCCTTACGTAAAAACAGTTTACAAAAAAAACGTATTCATCTAAATGCAATAAATTCTGACAGATATTGCTGATATAGTCGCCGATATTGCCAGCGATTTGGCATTAACTATATAAGTAGCAGCGAAAGACTGGAACAGACAGAAATAATAAAAATGTGCAATCTGTCAATTTTGAGCAATTTTTGCAAGCTATTTTTTATTTTTAGGTAACCTTGCGACATAATTTTGTCTCTAAAATGAAATTTTGCATGCAAAAATTGTCTGAAACAAGTCGTTTGCTCTTTTTAATTTATTTTGCTTATTCCAATTTTTTGCAACTCTCTTATAGCTATAATTAGTAGCAAAAAGTTCGGAAAGACTGAATTAATTAAAATGAGCAATCAGTGCTTTTCGATACTTTTTTTGCAGGCAAAATCTGAAGCCGATCAACCTTGATTTACTCGTCAGACCAAATTCAAAATGCGAGATCGTGATTATCCGATGATTATGCTAGCCTAGTTTTTAAATACTGCGATGAACATCCAGATTTTATAGTACAACACTTCGACACTTTGGATGCAATTGCCCGCCGTGGTTATAGGTTTTGATCAAAACTCGGATCTACTTAACAATCTCGCCCCCCCCCCCTTGTTCCCTCCTATGGTATCTACTAAAAAATCTCGAGCCCTGTAAATAAAAACAGTAAATTCGCACTAGAGCATTGTATGTAAATTCGAGTTTTGCTGCATTCTGATTGGGCGAAAGTTCGCTGCAAGTAATCTTATAAACGATCTCCTCCCCTTTCTTGAAAGCGGGATTGTTAAGTAGATTCCGTAACTCTGCTTTATGAACTTTCGACGTTGTGTTTAATTCAGTTTTAATTTCCGTTGATGTCTAGACAACTGCTCTTTTTAGTTAATTCTGTCTGTCCGAATTTTTTGCAACTCTCTATAAATATAGAAAGTTGCAAAAAGTTCGGACAGACAGAAATAATTAAAAAGAGCAATCTGCCAATTTTGAGCAATTTTTGCATGCAAATTTGAATTTTTAGGTGACATTGAGACAAACTTTCAGTCTGAAAAATAAGCTTTTGCATACAAAAATTGTCTGAAAAAGGTCATTTGCTCTTTTTAATTAATTCTGTCTGTCCGAACTTTTTGCTACTATAGAGAGTTGCAAAAAGTTCGGACAGACAGAATTAATTAAAAAGAGCAATCTGCCAATTTTGAGCAATTTTTGCATGCAAATTTGAATTTTTAGGTGACATTGAGACAAACTTTCAGTCTGGAAAATTAGCTTTTGCATGCAAAAATTGTCTGAAAAAGGTCATTTGCTCTTTTTAATTAATTCTGTCTGTCCGAACTTTTTGCTACTAATTATAATTATAGCTTTTAGTTTGTACGATCATTTTGGTTTGCTCTTTTGACAATTTGAATGCTATATCTCACTGTCTCAAGCTCAGAATTCTTTTAGAATTTTAAATCGTTGTCCGATAAATTTAATAAACGATAGAATACAATTTTAAAAAACAATTTGCCATATTTGAACAAAAATTGCATGCAAAATGGAATTTTTAAGTGACCACGAAACATTATGTGCAAAAAAAAAGATTTTTTAAGCAACAATTGTCTAAAATATGTCACACCTCTTTTTTATCAAATTTGTCAGTTCCAATTTTTTGCATATCTCTACTATTAAGAATGAGATGCTTCCTTGTAAAAACTTGTGCATTTAAAGGCTTTTTGAAACAGAACTTGTGTCACAAGATTGCTGAAAAAGTAAAATCCTACGCAAAGTGTTGTCAATCTGCAGATTGCTCTTTTCAAATGAGTTTGACTCGTCGCATTTTGAAACTACTCCTAATTAATGCCAGTCTCTCTTTACAGTGATGAATTTTTTCGCCCGGACAAAAAGCATAAAGTTTAAAAATAAAAACGCGTTTCAAAAAGGCAAATTTGATAAATAAGACCTGATGAAGCAAAAACTTTACAAAATTTTGACCCAAAAACAGATCGTTTATGGCTTTTTTTAGTCAACTAAAAAGTACGCTACAACTACTGGGTCAATTACTGCCAAAATTAAATCAAAATGAGCCCCCTACGTATTCCAACAAACTTCACAAGAGGAGCAGTTTCCGCAAAATTAGATAAACTAAATTTATGTTTGCTTGATAGCCCAAAAGTTTCATTTTTTATATGAAACAACAATATACTATTTAAAACAATGTTTTAATTTTTTGTGGTCACGGAACCTGAACAAGAATAAAATTAACCCGAAATTGCTGATTTTGACGTAGAAATCTAAACTTTCCTTTTCAACAACCCCGTCACAAATTTTAACCACACAATCATAATTTTCAAAAATAAAGTTTCTCAAGGTCTGACTCAACAATCGAAAGACTTTCCAGTAAAAAGCAGATCAATTATTATATGTTCATAAGTTTACGGTACTTTGTAATGAAAATAATTTCATCAATTTGATTCAAAATGTTATCTTGAATCGCAAACAAAATATTGAGTTCAAATAGAAATAATATTTCATTTATAATTAGTTTTTGTGAAATATCAAAAAATTTCTATTTGGTTCATTTGGCGTAATTAATGCAGGCGAACCATTTTATTCACTGCTTAGCCAATGTAATGAGAAGATCACGTCTGGCACAAAAATTGCTCCAATTTGAATTATAGCACGTTAGTTAATACAATATTCGTCAACAGATAGATGCTAGTTATATGAATTTGTATTTTACAATAAATGAAGATTCGATAAATAATATTTTTTCATTTTTTTTGGAAGTTTTTATTAAAACTTCTAACCTGAATTTACTTCTACCGCCCAAAAACATTTTGACGTCACCTCAATACGAGTTTAGACTGCATTTTTTTCTCAAAAAAAAATTCCTGAGGTATCTTAAAAAGAATCGAGTAAGGCGATATTCCGCCATTACATGAAGTGATATGGCGAAATTTAAACGCAAAAATCAACCACCTGAAAGTTTTTCGAAAATTCTCTCACTGATATGAACACTTAATCCAATAACATAGGGATATACACTGTATGACAAAATTTGCGAACAAATCTTGAGTTCTATGATTTTTTGTATTATGATTTTGATTTCAACAATAATTGAGTTTTGTGTTTCAAAACTTTTTATGCTAGTCACCAGTTTCAACACTTTATGGTAGCCAAGCTTTATACTAGTCAATATATCGCCCTAAATGAAGAAAGGACAGCAGTATTAACCACTCAAACTCAAACCCTTCCAAAGAATGGCCAAAATTGTCAAAAAGAGTCCTGAAGTTTTGAGAGGCAATTATTTGGTCGACATTAGGAAATGAGAGTTCATTCAATTCTTTCAAGTTTAAGTATACCTGATAAAAGTCAGTCATAGGAAGCTGAAAAATTCTTTTTATATCCTGAATTATTCGCGAGTGTCGATTATTAGCGCTGACAACTTTTTTTTCTTCACATTTAAATCATGGGGACCCAAATCCCAAATCCTTTTTTCACAGGCAAACAATGCTTTTTTTTGCAAATCTATTATTGTTATTTCGCCAAACTCATGTGTTTAAAAAAAGAGGCGAAGCTGCGCTTTGCAAACAATTGCGAGAAAACGACCAAAAATCAGCTATCAAGTGATATAAGAAAAAATAGAAATAAGCCTCGAGTTTGCAAAAACTCGAGGCATAGCAAAATCTCGAATTATCTAAAGTCTGTGACCTAGCAAATTTGAGTCTCACGCACTAACCAATCATCAGCGGATGCTTAAAATCCCCAAAAACTAGCCACCAATAACGCAGCCACATATGCTAATAAATTGTCATTTCGATGCAGCAAAAGTAGCACCAAATACCAAAAGATACAATTTTGCCTGTAATAAATAGCAAATCATAAGGCCACTTTATGTATAAATTATGCTTTTCAGAACCTCGCGAGATATATTGAGTTAGAAAATTTTTGAAATCGAGATTTTGTTATTGTTGTTGTTTGAAAAAAAAGCTTTTTTCGGTTAATTTGATGAATTAAAAATGCATCAACTGTATAAGCTTATATGTCAAAGCATATGTTATCAATAAGCTGTAAAGGTGAAACCAATAAGCTGTCATGCCAATTCGATGTAGGCAAATATTTCTGCTGTAAGCCGCAACAATATTTGGGACTTAGTCGCAACAATATTTGCGAATTAGGTTGGAAAAAAAAATAAAGTTCGTGCAATAATACTTTGCTTCGCAATAGTGTTCTGAGGAGATCGAATGCATCAATCATACAATTCACGGTCGAATTGTTTTTGTTCCCCGTTGAATAGTGCCTCCTTTTTCAAGTCCAATTCGAATTTGCTTCACCGATCTGCGAAGCCAGTCGAACATAAAAGCTCCTCCTTCCAGCGTAGCTTAAAATAGTTTGTGAAACAAGAGTATTTTGTACGCATAGTATGGTTATCCGGTACATGTACTCTGCGCTACTTAATTTTTGGGAACCCGCAACAGAAATCTACTTCTTCATAGACCTACTTCCTTGAATAATGACTCCTTCGAATATCCTTAGGTTTTTAAAAGCTCCAATTTCAAAAAAAAAACTTTTTTAACGCAAAGTACCTCTGTCTATATTAAATGTTAACACAAAAGCAAAATTGCACTTCGCATACAAGCAAAATATGACCGATAACGCTACTGGGGAAAACTGAATGAAAAAATGGAGTCTACAAAATTTCATTAGTGACGCACGCGAATTAGGAGTCTATATAATTGCCAAGTGACGCAAGCCAATTAGGACGCATTAGGAATACCAGTCAATTTGGCAAAAAGAAATTTACCAACTAACATGCCTCAACTTTTAGAGCGGACGCATTTAAACCAGTATACGAAAAAAATTTTCAGAACATCCGACCCTGCCCAGGTTCGAACCCTCTTATTTTGCTGCTGGTCTCACTTTCTACCTCTACGCAACAGATCCATGATGCCTAGAAGCTTAAGAGCTATTTATAATATAGTATTCTGTGTTAATATCCTTACCATTGGCTGTACTTAATAGCTGGATCAAAATGACACATTTTGTCGCAACAATTGCATCGCAACAATATTTGCGACGTAGGTTGGAAAAAAGGAAAGTTCAAACTATAACACAAGCTATGCTTGTGTAAACATCATGCCAATTTTATTTCTCAAAAAAAATGTTGGCTCAAATTTGTCATTACCTTCATCAGACAGGACCCGAAGATGCATGACTTCCGCACAGTTGTAAAACATTTTTTAAAAATGGTGGCTCTTTTTCTTTTCCCCCCACCTGCAAATTTCTTTATGTAAATTTGTTGACCAGCGTCCGATTGTAAGGAAAATTTACATACGGACTTATGAACCCACGACAAACATATTTGGTCTTCATACTGAACCTCGTAAAACCACTCGTTAAACATATATATTAAAGCTCGTGTATGGGAGGAAAAAGATCCAAAATGGTGATATGTTACAATTGGTGGTAATTTTGAGATTTATTTGAGTATAATGCATGTTTTAAATTTATTGACTATAAAGCATAATATAATCATTTCATTTTCAATCAATTGTAAATGCTTTTTAAGATAGTTTAATAATAACATTACTCTTGCCAGATGAAATATGATTCAAAAATTCAAATTTTACATTCTTTTTCAAAAAATTTGGCTTTTGAAAAAAAACTATAAATAAAGTTCGAAGTATAACAAAGAGCCATCCAGCTTCTTAACTTGTATCTGCCACCTATTGTAATATACCACCAAAAAAAACGTCCAACGCTCAGGTAGGGTATTATCTAATTTTAAGTACTGCAAAACCCAAGGTGAAGTTTTTACATTGGCCTGAGAACTTATCAGCACACGAACAAAACATGCTGTCATTTGTTGAATTGAAAAATTTGAGGAGATCATGATGGAGAGGAAAATGAATGTCACTTTACAAATATACCTTTTTTGCATCTTCGCTAAAAACACATCAAAGACATTTTAAAGCCTCAATTCCAAAAACTGCAGTGCCCTTGGGAATAAATAAACACAATTTGACAAATATTGAAGCAGACGAGCACATTTAAAGAGCTTGTATTTCTCCACCTGCACCGTTCGCCACTCCTATTAGTGCTAGTGTTATTATAAAATATAAAAAATTGATGTTTATAAAAAGGTTACTGAAGCCATCTTTCTTTTTGCCTTCGTCTGTGTTCATACACTTAATCTCCCTTTTCACAACTATTCCTCATCTTATGAAATGAATGTGAGTGACAAACGGATGAGTAGATATCATATCACAAACAAGTATCTGTATCTTTTTTTAAATGCTTCGAAATATTGTATCAACTTGTGTTTTATCGTCTGATCCGAAGGCTCTTCATTCGAAGAAAGCATAATAAAGCAAGCACACATTCTTTAAAAATTAGCTCGCTTTTTTAAATAATAACCAAAATTCAGCTATCAATACTTCAATTAACACAAAGCTGCAACGTAAAATCTTGGTTGAATTGTTCCAACTAATTTATTTTCTGTTTCAATGTGATGTTAAAATTCATAAAATGCATTTGATGTTGCAACAACATATCAAAACTGAGAACAGCTGTAATTAACCTATTATCAGAGCAGAACAAAGAACTAGTCCGAGTCGAGCACGAAGTTTGACAGTTTCTCATTGTTGTAATTCATTAAATCCTCGTCCTCGTCCTCCTCTTCCTCGCTCTCCGATTCGCTCAACGGCAGATTTGCATGTGGCTGTTGTGGGAAGTCCACGTTTCGATGTATGTTTTTGTCCTCGTCGTCTGAATCGTCCCCGGCCGCAAAAGCGATGTCAGCATAGTCCTGATTCGACTGATTGTTGCCCTCGACCAAGGTTGACAAGTCGACGTTAGCTGAGATCTCGCCCTCCTTCTGCAGCCGCTTCGCCTCCTCCGGAAGATATCTGGCGACCACGTCCGCTTTTTCATCTTGAAACTCTCTCAGACCTGTAGAAAAAACAACCTCTTCCAGCTCATCTCAGTAACACTCAATACAATAAAGTTAAACTATAAACCAAAAATCCCTTATGTTTATGGTCTAATTAGCTGCGCAATATCATAGGCGAACTAGATCACTCGGCCAATGGCACCTCAATTTCAGACTTTTAACCACAGGCACATTAATTACAGGCACAGACAGCAACGAATGCTGTTTTTCAAGCAGCTATAGAGTATTGATTCAAAACGGACGAAACGAACAAAACTTGAATTTTAACGGACATGAGAAAAAAAGATGAAGGTGAAAATTGATTAAATGGAACGGATATTGTGTAATTTATTTCTCAAAACTCTGGCCCAAAAGCTTACTTCCAAAGCGGATCATTGGTGAATTTTCGACAGTCAAAAATTGTGGCAAAACTAAAGGGTCAATTGCCAGCATAACTTCATCAAAGTAAGCTTCTCAACTAGCTCCACGAAGTTTCGGAAGGATATGACCTTCCAAGTTCTGAATGAATTATTTTGCTTGATAGCCAGAAAATGTCACTTTTAACATTTAAATGAGCAAATTTTTTATTTGGAACAGTTTGCGCATATTTTTTAGAACATAAAACCTTCTTAAACTTCGTTGAGCTACATAAAAGACTCATTTTGATCAGATTTAAAAAAATTCGCGATAGCTGAAAACCAACAGTATGTAAAGAAAAATGAAACGAATAATTTGGTTGCTGAGAAGTGAAATTAATTTCAACTAGCGTGTAACGCATCTTCGGTGCTTCAAACTTTTGACAAATCATAAAAAACCGCATATATTGGATACAAGTTTGCAGCCTTTGAATGTACTCTGGCAACACCTAATTACAGGGTTGGTAATTTCAACTTTTATAAAGTTAATTTTCATTCTAATTTTGAAAAACATAAAAACGTCATATCTTGAAAACCTAAAAACCATTTGGAGAAACCCGGAGACCACATTTGTAACCACTGAGAATAAACAGAGCACCCCACTGAAAATCCCGAAAAAAATCATAAAAAACGTCTTATCTCGGAAACTAAACAGATTTGAGCATTAATAATTATAGACAAGATTTGCAACTCCTGAGTGCCCTGAAAAAAAGGTTGTCTCACTACAAGACGAGGAATTTCAAATTGTGAAACTTTTTGCAGGTAAGTTCCTTTCGTTAATTATGCAAAAACACTACGTTGAAGAAGCTTAAACATGGGGAGGTAGTGAAGCCCACATTTGAATATATAATAGACAAAATTACTCGATTTCAAAACATGCACTGTTGCTCTAACATTAATGCCTTCGTTGATCTATGATCGATCCGTCTATTTCCATTTAAGATGATCTGGGAAGGCTAGGGCGAAAAAAGGCGAGATAACACTGAGAGTTTGAGTGGGGGAGATTTGAAGTCAATAAGCTGAAGAAGATCAATTGGGAATGCCGGATTTTCTTAAGGCGGTTGAAGTTGGTGGATGCAGCCTCTGATCTAGTCGTGAAAAACATAGAACGCAGGCATTGCAGGAATAATGCTTTTGGGGGGGGGGGGGGGGAGGGATGAGGAAGAGGAGTTGGTTGATTGACCATTGCCTTTCGGGTAGTTTTGAACTTATTGTTTCATCTGTCATCGGCTTTAACCAGCAATTATTGCAATCTCAAAATCGGCCTCGTACAAAGTTTCACATTTTTTTAAAATCTGATTATGATTTCCGTTATACAAATTTTCAATGATACCAAATGGCCATGATTAAAAGGGTTACCATAATCAGTTATGTATACTAAATCTCTTTTTCTTTTAAATTTTGATTTTCGATATGATCTTTGTTGTAAGGCCGTTGCATAGCTTTCATATACTTAAAAAACAAGACTTTCGGAAATTTCGCCAGCCTTGAACTTTTATTTTTATCAAACTAAATAAATTAAGGATCAGCTACAAAATGCGATTGACTTGACTTGAAACGGCCAAGCCGCATTGATGGAGCGAGCGGCACAATGCGTCAAGCATCATCGGATATCGTTGTTATTAGTCTTGATTGGAGGATCGTTTCTCTGCAAAAGCACCGTGTACATCTCATCTAGTTTAAATTTTGCTCAGATGCCTCATGTTTTTGTGGTGAAGTAGTTTCATTGAATCGACAGCTGCTTCTCACAGAGCTCCAAAACTTAGAGCGCTTCCAGGTGTAGTAGTCCAGTTGAAACCTGCGTCTCGAACATATTCAGAAAAACTGAATCTTATGCTTGTATTATAGTAGTTGAGCTTGTTTCTATCATAATCACAGAAAACTTTCTGGGTGTCCAAAATTTTCCAAAATATCCAAAAAACTGTTTTAATGAGAATTATAAGAAAACTATTCAAAAACATTTACCGAGGAAAAAACTGAAACTGATGTTTTGGTTGATTTTTTTTCAAGGTGCGTATGAGCAGACAACAGTTGCTAAGTTAAGTGTTTGGGCTTCAAGAAGTTACGAAATCAGGCAGTCTTCCCTTTGATTTTGTTGGAAACCTGGGTTTTATTGGGCAGTAATGGGTCATTTTGGGCTATTAACACGTGTTTTGTTCTTTTGTTAAAAATTCATTTTTTCGGTGTGAAAGAATTATATGTTTTTCCTACAGCCAAAAGAAATGCTGCTTCACTGCTTTTAAAAGAGCTTCCCTGAAGATTTTCGTGACTTGTATACATCACTGGGATCGGTTTCGAGGCCTGATATCTCATCTCCAGCAGCGAAACTTTCAGGTTTTTAGACCTTGCCAGCTTATAGAAAGAGGAGCGATTTCGAGACAATTGATGTAAATATGAGCAAGTCGTCTAAGTTGAGCAAAGTCTGTGAGGCCCAGTAGCAAGACAGGACAACTGATTGTGAAGCGAACGTTATGTCTTTGGCGGATGTTTGTTGGGATGTTGGAGAGAGTTTGGACTGCAGTAATTAATGGGACATAGCTTGCGGCAGTTGTTTCATTGGCGAAGATGGCAACTGGGTCGCATTTGCAAAACAAGGAGCCCCATTGGGGACTGTGGGCTTGGATGTCTCAGATCAGTCAATCAGAGTAGTTGACTAAGTCATCAAGTGATTTGATACAGCCTTGAGGGAACTAGTTTCTAAGCAGAAAGTAGATGTTTGTGATTGATAATTTTCCATTCTTGGTTATTAAGTTAGTAAATTGTGCCTCTATGAGGGTTTGTAGATTGTAAGTTCTAGTTTCCGGGTCCAATGGCGCCGCCTTGACGTGGTGGACCCGATTCGCAACATGCCGCCGCAAAATGGCACCAAAACCCCCTCCCCGTGTTTGGGAGCGCAGAAAGCGTGCTCAAACCGCGTTTTTGGTGGTGGAGCGTCCAAAAGTGGCTGGGCTGCTCCGTCTTCTTATACTTATCCTCCTTTTATGTGCCGACATTAAACCAAACCCAGGCCTCTATTTCTGCCCTCCCTGTAGCACAAATCCCTCCCGCACTCAAGCAAGTGTTTAGTGTTACATATGCGGATGGATCCACTTAAAATGTAGCGGACTCGCAAACCTCAAACAGCACCACGGAAACTTTCACTGCCCTACTTGTACGAACAATAATATCCTGTCCCTCTCAGTTAATAATACGCCTAAAAGGCCAAAAAACACAGACTACAAACCTGGCTGCCCGAATAACAAAGACACTGAACGACCAAAACACTAACCCTCAAAACCATACAGCGCATACTACTTCCACCATTTCCCGCCCTTACCAAATCCTAACAGTAACCAATCCCAATCAACAAAATCCTAAACTTTCTTCAACTGAACTGTAACGGAGTATTAGGGAAAGCACCCGAAATTGCTGCACTAATGTGTGAATTTCAAATTCATATCGCTGTTTTTCAAGCACTCCCTCGCAAGGCCCGAACTAAACTATTATCAGAAAGAACCGCCCTCCAGAGGAAATTTGAGTACTTAGTGTCATACAGAACTCACGTATCTACGAAGAGTTGCAAAGTAGAAGACGGGACTTTATAGGCGCAGTGTTTTCAAATAATGGCCAGCAACCAAATCGTCCGTTTCACTAATTTTTACATTCCCGAGCAGTAGCTGCCTAAAAGATTATAATGCTCCCATTACGGAACTGCTCATGGAAGAGAATAAAGTAGTCATGGGAGATCCAGATGCCCACTCCCTTTTCTGGTGCTCAAATATAGCGGAGGATAACATAGACCCCTCTTTAGGTGCAGTAAGTACTTACTCAGACTTCACCCCTTTAAACAGCCATACTCAAACTCGTTTACCGTTCGACAACTCGAGCTCCTCGTCACCAGACTTATCCTTGGCATCATCGTCCCTCTTACACTCCATAAGTTGGAAAACAATTAACGTTAGGGTGACCATCTACCTATTTCAATAAGTCCTCCTCTAACAGAGGATGTCCATTTCACGGATAAAATAACTAAGATTATAAGGCTCCCATTACGTCACTGCTCTTGAAGACAAAAAAATTGTCATGGGAGATGCAAATGCCCACTCCCCTCTCTGATGCTCAAAGATAGCGGAGGATAATAGAGGCGCCTCTTTAGGTGCAAAAATTACTTACTTAGAATTCACCACTTTAAACGACCATACTCAAACTCGTTTACCGTTTGGCAACTCGAGCTCCTCGTCCTCAGACTTATCCTTGGCATCATCGTCCCTCTTACACTCCATAAGTTGGAAAACAATTAACGTTAGGGTGACCATCTACCTATTTCAAAAAGTCCTCCTCTAACAGAGGCTGTCCATTTCGCGGATAAAATAACTAAGATTATAAGAGTCCCATTACGTCACTGCTCTTGAAGACAAAAAAATTGTCATGAGAGATGCAAATGCCCACACTCCTCTCTGATGCTCAAAGATAGCGGAGGATAATAAAGGCGCCTCTTTAGGTGCAATAATTACTTACTCAGACTTCACCACTTTAAACTACCATACTCCAACTCGTTTACCGTTCGGCAACTCGAGCTCCTCGTCACCAGACTTATCCTTAGCATCATCCTCCCTCTTACTCTTCATAAGTTGGAATCCACTTAACTTTAGGGTCAGACCATGTACATAATTCAATAAGTCTTTCTCCAACAGAGGCTGTCCATTTCACGGCAACGCAAACTGGGACGAGTACACTGAAGAAACAGAAGAATTTTTCTGAAATTGTTTTATGAAAGAGGTTAACATCGCCGAAAAGTTTTCTGGAAACAATTCTGAAGGCGGCCCGGTGTATAAAATGATAGCGTTCTGCCGGAATATGGCGCGGGGCCGCCTTCAATCATTTTATACACCTGCTTCAACAGCCGAAACTAAATTGCTAGCAAAGAGCGCAATAAAATCAGCGAGAAAACCGCTCAAATCCTATTTTGAAAAAAAAAAACCACGATTTGACGTGAAAAAGTGGCAAGAACTCCTCAGGACCTTTAATCGCCACACGGCGTCCAGTAAGTTCTGTAAAATGGTTCGCTCCTTAGATGGGAACAAATCCGTTGCTGGATCTCATCCAAGCTCTTTTAATGGCAAAAATTCTCAGGGGCTAAACAAATAGCAAACGCTTTTAACAATCAAAACACGAAACTCAGAACCCATAAATCTAACAAAGAGCAGAAGAAAATCAAAAGAAAATACTGAAATTAACGCGTAGCGATCCACTAACTTTTTTGCCATGTGAAACAGAAGAGGCAATCAAGGTAGCTGAACCGTCGATAGCGTTGGGCCCGAACGTGCTATGCAAGGTACACCTGAAATTTCTCGGACCTACTGCTATCAAATTTTTAACTTGTCCTTATTATATAACAAATACCTCAAATGAAAAAGAACTCAACAGTAGTCCCGCTACCAAAACTAACCAAAGACGTTCAACTATGGGACCTTAACCACCCAGTCTCAATTTTAAGGCCAGAAGTGACAATTTTAAAATTTTTAATCCATCCTACTCATATAAAGAATCTCCCTGAAGCTGGCTGTCAGCCCGGCTTTCGTCCACTCCACTCCATCACTACGGCACCATCAACTTTCATTAACAATGGTTTTAATCAAAAACGACCACCTGAAAGAACCGGGCTAGCCACCTTAGATCTATCCCAGGCATTTGACATGGTCTGCCATCGCACATTACTGGAACTTATTCATGGCACCACTGTATCAGATAACTCAACTAAATGGATTGCAAATTATCTGAGCCAACTAAATGGATAGCAAATTATCAGTCAAATGCCGATGATTTTCACCCCTTCGTTCAATCACGCGGTATAAAACATGCCTCTTACACTTTAAATAATTATCTTAACACACTGCACGACTTTTTTTCGAGCATATCGGTCGAATTTTCTTCTACAAAGGGCTCTGTAATTCTTTTTACATCACATAATAAAGAATTTAACTCTGAACCTCAGGTTACAATGTGCGAAACAATATGACCGGTCGTAAAGCACCCCAAAATTCTTGTTGTTTTTTTGTACCTTTCAAAACATTTTGCCGAACCTGCAGAAGCACCGCAAGCAAAGGTATGCGCAGGATGTCGGTCCTGAAGGCGCTGTTGGGTTCAAAACGGGGTCAGTCGAAAGAGACTTTAAATATTACCTACAAAATTTTAATCAGACCATTCCTGGATTACGCCTGTCCAGCTTGTCTCACGCCGCGAGTGATACATCGATAAGGGAAATGCAAATAGTGCAAAATGCAGCTCAGCGGATAGTGATGGGGTGTACTAAGATGAGCCCCATTGACCACCTACATTCACAGTGCAAACTACTTAACGTCTAAAATCACCACAAACTCCTTGCCTCACAATTCTTCTCCAAGACCTACTTGCCAATAGCCCCCTCAAATTCTACCATACTCACCCCCAGCCGCCTCGCCAGCAATGCGTGACATCTTATGCTCGTAAGAAGAAGAACTTGAACAAATTTTACTAGAAGCAAACGAGTGTGATTTTTTACTGGTTCTAAACACCCTAGAGCGCTCATAAACAGCTATTTTAAAACACTTGCAAAGAATATACACGCAAATCGAGTGCAGAAAGCCATAGACGAATCCCCCGCGCCAAAAGTTCACCCCTTAAGACTCCCGGAAATTTTAAAAACTGAACAGACACTCCCACGCTCGACTAGGTGCACCCTCGCCCAAATAAGATCAGGATTACAGCCCCTGCTTAAATTCTTATATGAAGACCCAAACGTCCCTCCAAACTGTCCCTTCTGCCCTGCTCTCCAAACTGCGCTACACTTAATTAACTGACCCCAATAGACTTGTGGCCCCGGCCGACGGAGGTTGCAACAATCCTCGAACTCGGCGAGAGCATGACGGACGCGCCCCAAACAACGGGCTAATAACAACTACAACAAGTTCTAGTTTCATAGGGGACATCTTTAGAAACACAAACAAGAGGATTTCTGCTGAACAGCAAAGCTTGGTTTCATGCAGAGCAGCATTGTGGATTTATTGTGCACGAGGCAGAGGTCAAGCTCACTTTTCCTACCCCCGATGTCATTGCAAGTTCGCTGTAACCTGCAGAGACTATTTGAGCTGTTTTGGGGTTAATTGCGTTGGACTTCCGAGAGCTAGATAGTCTGGATGTTGATTTTGGGGTCGTGACAATTCGTTTGGTTGAGTGTGCTTCATGGCGTTGTGTAGCCCCGAATAGGCGAGGGCGTGATGATAAGGAGTTGTTTGAGTGTTTTGGTTTGAGTTGAGAGGAGTGTTGCTTGACTAATGGCGAGTCGCAGGGTTTTCAAGTGGTGTGATTGGGTATTGTGAGCAGGGCGTGTAAGCGTCAAGTGGTAGTAGTTTCAAAAGGTGACTCTCGGCAGTAGTAGTATGAGCGTTGTTGGAAGATTTCAGTCCGCTGCACTTCATTTTAACCCAACCGCAGCAGTGTTGTTGTTGTTGTGAATTTTCAGTAGGATACTGATGGGATGATATCCCCAAAGTTCTCAAAATTTTGTCCAGTTATTTCGGCACATGTTGCAGTCACAGAAGAGGACCCATGTGCACTTGTTTTGTTCTGAGAATTGATCGTCGAAAAACTTCCACATCGTCTGTATCAATCTTCGCTTTAAGCCTCGCATTTCTCGAAATTCAATTTTCTGATTTAGTCGGTTTATTAGACGGCACGTCCTGAATGTTAACTCTCCTCTAGCTTTTTCAGTTCTGGTCTTGTTTAGGTTGAACATTTCTTTCGTTCTTCCTGGATTTTCAATTTTTGCTGGGAGCATACACTTGCTTGCGAGCGGGGGATCAGGTTGTTACCGGATTCACATTTGAATGAGAGTCCTGGGTTGCTTTCATTTCCATTGAACCGTAGTTTTTTGTTCTACCTCACGGAGTCCTCTTCTCTGAGGCCCCATTTACTCAAATGCACTATATGCTAACAAACTGTTCAAAAGCAGATTTAGCTGCTGATGTAAAAATAGTTTCCCAAGGTTATTGACACTATCAACTTAAGTTTCGCCAAAAAATGAAGAACGAACTGAGTAGGATGATGTCACCAGCATTGATCCATACTTTCTTTCGAAGCTTCCCTCTTATGTGACACAGCCTCTTCTTTCCGGAATCACCTAGGTCTTCGGCAAGTAAGCGACCATTTCCCAGCATTTGCGTCACCTGATAAGTACATTCAGTAATCCCGCAGATATATATGCAATCTACTAGAAACAGGTATGCAGCTGCTACTCATAAGTTCGAGCTGGCCAACTTACTTATTCTTAAATCGTATAATTTTACAATAGCTCAAACTTCTACTAAATGATAAATTCATAAGCACACAACTTAACCGTATTAAAAGGTCAGATTCAAGGAATTACTTTGGCATACGCCTGGTCATGGGTAGCATAAATCAACTCTCTTTTGACAGGCTCATTTTCGTTTTTTCCTCTCCGTCTGTTTTTTCCTCCCTTTCCTTTATTCTTAGGCATTGTTTGCGTGCACAGGAATCTGGAAATGATACAATTTTAAATAACTCAGCTAACCAGAGGCCGGCATAACCCCGGGGAACACTGGTAGCAATGGAATTCAGAAGGTCAGAAACTGTCAATGGAACAAATTTACATCGAGTGTCTATCATCACGCTGTCCAGTCAAAAACCTCGGAATTGTTTTGCATCCTTTAAGACAAACATAGCATGGCACCTAGTCGAAAAACAAAAGCTAATGAGTCTTAAGAAAACTGAGATGTCGTTTGTCTCGAATTCATTGAATTTGATAAAATCTGTCGATTTTCAGCTTTAATTATATTAGCAGGGAGAAATGTAATGTGTGATAAAAAATTTCAACACAGAGGCGAAGCTGAGCTTCGCATTATTTGTGATACAACACAAAAAAAATCCAAAATGACACAAAAAACTAGATCTACCATAATGATTAAGGCTAGTTTTGGAAACAAAAACATGCCGAGACAATAGAATGAGAAATTAGCATCGGAAAACATTTTACCAAGCGGTAACAAATATCTTGGCAGAAACCTTTAAAGCCGAATAAAATTAACAAGACTTAGGAAGTCCCCGTCGCCCTCAAAAATATTATTTGCTTGAAAAATGAAACAATATAATAATAATAATAATAATAATAATGAAAGATTTAGGATAAGTTCCAGGGGAATTGCTTCCCTGTCACTTTCAGTTTATTGAGTCTCATAGAAATTCAGTTTTGCAGTATTGATGTAGTTTGTGCAGTCGCAGCATAATCTCCAGGTGCAGGGGAGGTTTTCGTTGAATTTCGCAGTGAAGTAGCGCCAGTAGATAGTTGTCAGTTCTTCTTTGCATTGCGTTGATTTGATGACATCTTGGTTGAGATGCCTATTTAATATATTTGAAAATGAACATGCTCGTTGCCAAAAATCAGATTCGCATTTTTTCAGTCGGAAGCATTTCCTGGTATAAAAGGGTATTGCGTGAGATCTTGTTATGCCTGTATCAATAATCTGTACATATAATCTCTCCCAATCAATGTCAGTTTTCGAGTTGATAATCCTAGCAAAAAGTAAAACTACATGCATTTCATGATATAAGGACAGTGGTAGTAAGTGAAGTCTTTGAAGACGCGATTTATATGCAAGGTTGTTTGTGCCTAATGTCCAGATACTTGCTCGATGTTGAAACTTCTCAGTGAGTGCCAGTTCAGACTTAGATGGTTTCCAAAGAGACGATTCATAGCTGGTTATTGGCACTACATATCCTCTGTATGCATTCTTCTTAGTGCTTATGGTCGAGCTATTGGCTAGGTTTCTTTTTGAAGAGAAGAAAGCTTTTAGTGATTTGGCGGATCTAGTTTTAGCGTGTTCCGTCCAAGACAGGTTGTTTGTGACTATAAGTCCAAGATCTTTCATAAGATCCGTTCCTGGTATATTCTGTTTTTTCATGCAAACAGACATACTGCCTTTAAACTGAAGGGTTTTGCATTTACTTAGGTTCAAACACATAAAATTCTTGGAGCACCAATTCCAAATTTTATTCGAGTCGATATTCAGGGTTATTGCGTTATCCGAGACAATTTTATAGTCGTCAGCATAGCCGAAGCAGTTGGACATGGCCACCTTTGGCAGGTCATTTATGTACAAAATAAACATGAGTGGGCCAAGTATTGATCCCTGCGGAACACCACTTGTTATTGGCAGTAATTTTGAGATGCAATGCCCGATTCGCACCTGCTGATATCTATGATTGAGAAAATTTTTCAGTAGACCAAGGCACGCGCCACTGAAGCCGGTATGAGAAAACTTTTCAATTAATTTCAGGTGGTTGACTTTATCAAACGCCTTTTCAAAATCGAGATACGGGGATGAAAGGTTATTTACATTCTTGTTGTCGTACATTAGATAGATTTCGTGGAGATAGAGTATGATGTTAGTAATGGTTGAGCGTTTCGTTCTGAAACCATGTTGTGAGTTATGCAGCAGTTTTTGCACCTTCGAGTACATTTTATCAAACATCAGTTTTTCTAATACCTTCGATGTAGCATTCAGAAGACTGATTGGCCTGTATTTGGAGACTTCCTGTTTGTTATTTTGCTTGTAGATAGGCACTATTTCACTTACTTTCCAAGTAGATGGGAATTGCTGCTTGTTCGCAATCGTATTGAAAAGTAACATTAATGATTTTGAGATGGAGCTCCAGAGCTGTTTAAAGAGCAGGTTTCCCATTCTATCAGGTCCTTTTGACTTGTTTATGTTAAGATTTTTTAAAATGTCTTCTATTTCGATGATATTAAAATTAAAATGATTTAAGAGGGTCGTATTATCACTGTCTAGGTTTGAATCATATGGAATTTTGCTGTAGATGGAATGGAAATACCGGTTGAAAAGTTCAGCTTTATCTTGGTCGGAGCGAGCTTTTTCACCATCAAGATACATTTCACTAGGCACAGTAGTAGAACGCCGAACGTTACGCAGATATTTTTGAAGTTTATCAAAACTCCCTTCTTTGAAAAGTTCTCTCTCATGGTTTTGCTGATCCATCAGAAGAGCATAGGCCAGGTTTGTTTGCGATTTTTCCAACTTCCTGAGGTTAGCTTCGCTCGGCTTTTTAATATAATTTTTAGTTAATGTAGCTCGGATTTTAATAAGATTAGAGGTTGAGGGGATTACCCAAGGCGCCAGGGACAGCCGATGTTTAGTTTGTAAGGGAATGTGCTTTATTAGAATACTATAAATCCACTGGTACCACAGTCTAGTGATAACATCGACATTGCTCTAGCAGTATGGCATGAAAGGCTCCTCAGCTATTTGATCGTTTATGGCTCTCCAGTCGGCTTTGGTATAATCAAACTTTGCAAAGTCCAGTTCAATTTCATGTGGTCTGTCGCGACGGAACGATTCGTTAGACTGAAATTGAATCCTTGCCTTGTAAGGCAAGTGATCGCTGGCGAAGTGGCTTTTCAGAAAGTTATCAATGCAAACATCAGAAAGGATATCCCCATTATTGCATAAGATCACGTCCAGTAGGTATTTTCTATGGTCGATTTTAATCGCTTGTTCATAGTTAAGGTCGATTTTAATCGCTTGTTCATAGTGAGACAACTCAGCCAGTATAATATAGCCCGAAACCTAAGAAGCCTCTAAAGGACGAAAATATAAAAATTGAAAAAAGTTAGGAGTAATTAGAAGCTATTAAGCCCCTCGCTCTCAACACACAGCAGAGACACACTTTTTGCTCGTCGATGGAGGCCCGCGTCGAGATTTTTCACCTAATTTGAAGCAAGATTTGAGCGGTTTGAGTGGTTTTTTAGACAAGTACGCTAAAAATCATGCTTCAAAATGAGCGGTTTGAGCGGTTTTTAAACGGTTTTATCTAAAAAAAACCGCTCAAAAACCGCGCAAGATTTGAACGGTTTTGAGCGGTTTATCTAAAAAATATAGATAAACCGGCAATATAATCCCGATAAGCCGATATAGTATAGGCCGAAACCTATCAAGCCGAAAAAAGGCAAAGAAAAAAATTGCTTGTCAGAAAAAAACTGACAAAAAATCTAGCGTCACAGAAGGAGCATCGAATTGGCTTAAAAGGATACAATTTTTCCCTCAACAATCAGAGTTTAAAGATGGATTGCATCTGAGACATGGATGGGAACCACCAAACACCCCACACAGATGCCCATGTGGACAACCGTTCACACTGACTCACTCTCTACACTGTCTCAAAGGTGGATACACTGACCTACGACATAGTAAAATTCGCGATACATCAAGGCGTATGTACTCTTGGGAGGCCGATTCAGTCGAATTTTTTTCGATATAAAAATTTTCAACCCCCATGCTAAATCCAGCCCCAAAACTAAATCTGACGCCTACAAATATCATGATATGGTCAAAACATTAAAATACCAACAGAGAATTCTGGATGTGGAACACAGCAGCTTTGTTCCATTAATTTCTGTGTGTACCGGAGGAGCAGCACCAGGCTCTACAAAAACCACCCAGAAACTAGCATAGAAACTCAGCGAGAAACGGAACGAATCAAACTCGGACACAATAAACTCAATAAGAACAGAAATAAGTTTTGCGCTTCTGAGGAGTGCAATCCTATGCCTTAGGGGGTGCCAAAATCTTAAAAAGACATCCAACACAGACAATTCTATCTGTGCAATCATCGAGAAGGGTAGATTTTAATTGACAATTCTCTTGATGCATTGATATAGACCTGATTTATTCATAAAACATTGCCGATGTATTTATATAGCGTTGGTACGGCCCTATCCAACCTGTGCAAGTACCGTCGCATGACGGAAGGGCCCATTTTAATTGTCTTTTTTGATGATTAAACTGTTATCATGAAAATTTGAACAATAGTTTTGAATATGATATTTAGCATTTTGTTCAATCCACAGATGAGCAAAAAAATTTTATTGAAATATTCTGGAATAAGTTCACTAAGCCGTAAACAAAAGGCCGGTTTCATTTGGACAGTTTCAAATTTTGATCAAAAAACGAAGGAAAAAAAAACTTTAACAATCGCCCGTAAGAACTTACCGACGGAAAACAAAGCTAGTTTCTAAATGGCTGGCTAGCGTCTAAACTCAGCTTCACTTGCTTTTGACTGTCTCTACCAAGTTAGTTCAATCTGTGGTGTACTAACATCGCGTCGACACATCGCGTCGACACTTGAAAGCTATCGTCCAAACCGCGCAAATTAACGTAGTTACATGCAAAAATAGTAAGCTCCAGGCTGGTCCTCAGTTTTTCCAGATCACGAGCTCACGCTTAAAAACAGGGCTACTACTTATAAACAGGACTACTACCTAAGAACAGGGTCAAATTAAAACTTTTTCTCCTAGGGTTAAAAAGACAGATAGTCCTGCCAAACAACACACTAAAATTATCCTACTATGCTTCTCCCCTTCGCAAAATTGGTAATTATTCGTCCTGAATATCAAAATTAGCAAACTCAGTGGTTAGAACTAGCATTGAAATGATCTTCCTCTTCATGAGATTATCCGATTGTTTCATGTCACCACATAAGGAAAAGTCTTGTTTATTGATTGAAAACAATCATGCAGGCTAGAATACTTTAATTATACCCTCCACTCAAGGCTTTCTAAAAAAATTGAAAATTTCTCTGAAAACACTAATTATAGTTACAAAGCAATTATATACAGTAAAGTTGAACTCAAATAATTTAAATTTTTTTTCTTACATCAAATTTTAATTTCAAGCTTGGTTTCTCATTCGAACTTTTCTCACACAAAAAATTCTGAAATGCGGTTGTTACTGTTTCATCTCCTCCTCCTGCGACATCGACCGTGCACTTTCGGATTCAGTGTCCCGCAACACATCAGGGGTCATTCAGACGTTGTTGAAGGCAGTCCTCCTACACCTCTGCTCTTCTATCCTTTGTTTACAACAAGAGAGAGAGTCTACAGTCGAATCCCTGTTTTTGCAGAAGAGTTTGTGGAGGCTTAACGTCATATTTTTTTTCCAGATTCTCCATCATTAGTTCTTCTCTTTTTCTTCCGTCACAATTAGTCGTCACAACGTTCTTATCACTGCGGTAATTAATGCTTTCCGATGCGTCACGAAAGCTCGCTTGAAAGCTGCTGATCCTATGTCCATCTGAGACAACCAGGCAGTCATCTTGGCTCTGAACCATGGCATAAATTGTCTCCTGTTCCATATTTTCTTTATTTTGATCACAGTGTTCAAGATTTTGCACATCGTCTCGAAAAGATCTAAATCTTTTAGACAACCGAGTTCTTCCAACTCTTCTTTAGTCGGTGCTTCCTGTCGATTGCTACCCATAACATGAGCTTCCAGCCTTCTAATCGCCATCATAACTCCGACTATGACTATTCTTATGGGCTACTGTTGCAGCACCGAATGCCATCACTGTAGTGATCCATGAATTTCTCAAATTCTGAAACACTCTCACTTAACTATCGCCCAATATCAAATGCGACGTGCCGAGGGGTGGTTTCTGCGTATTCATTGCCGGACGCCAAGTTAACTCATCTGAACATACTCGCATGTCCTTACCGGGACTCCCGTGGAGCTATTCTTGATCTGGTTATTTTCTGTATGTCAAGCAAATGTGACACTTTCTTAATTGGCATCATCCTGATTTTTTAGTGGAAGTTTTTTTCTGACTCCTTTGTCGGAGCAGCTCCAAGTCCAGTTTCCTTTATCACTTCCTAGGAGAGTTCGATTCTGCCGGTATCCTCAATTGCTCCTTAGCGTGCAGTCTTCCCCCGAACCTGGCAAATTCCTGTAAGCCACAAAACGACCAGCGGCTTCCACCAGCTACAACTGAATCGCCCAGGGTGTCTTTTGGGTACGGAATCCTGTTGGGACTGCCCTTCAGTTGTCTGACTCAGCTCGCGAGGTTTCAGGAGCTCCATCGTCGATTGTTCACGGGGAACGTTTTCTGCGGGTAACGGTTGTTCCACTTTCGCTATGCCCAACCGTTCTTACACTCCTATCTCAAGCGTTCTATCTCTTCTACTTGCTCCTTGTTGCTGTCCTTAAACGGTGGCCTCCACATGTCTCTATCTTCTTGAATTCTGGCCAAGTTTTTCCTTACTCGGATTACATGCATCAGCTCGTACAGCTCCCTCCCGAGGATAAGTCAACCCCGGTTTGCGTCCTTCACTGAAAGCAAGAATTCTTTTACTTCCCTGTCCACTAGTAAAAGTCTTAATCTTGTCAGGGACACAACTGAATCTTCAGGTTCCACATACTGCTTTTCCGTCGCCCTCATCGCCACGAAGCATAAACGCTTCCCTGGTATCTCCACAGCTGCCGGTGGTTAAGCTGCTACACCCCCTATTTCTGGTCTTTGCTTCCATAAAAACTATATGTTTTTGTACTCTCTCCTGAAGTCAGCTGCTAATGCTGTTCTAAAACTCATATCAGCGGTGATTGCTATCGCACACATCCTATCTGTAAGTATAAAATCGCAATTTGTTAGCATTATGCTACTCGAGTAACCACTCGGCAGGTTAAAGTATGACCCTACTAATCTCCCTATGTTTGGTTTCTTAGGGCCCTCAGCTGTTTCTCCTGCAATTTTTTTTCCTAATTATTTTTCAGTTTGGGTAAGTCCTACCCCAATTCCCGCACAAAAATATCCATTGACATCGAACAAAGTAAGATCATTTAGCAAATTTTAAGTTGAGATTACAAAGTTATTGATCTCTTGCTGACGTCTTATCACGTCTCTTACATAGACTTCTGGCGATGCCCTCTTGCCTTCAAACTCAGGGTAACAGAAAATCAAGGGCAGAGATTTTTCATGCCCATTCAACATGATGTGCGGACTAATCCCTGTAGTGGAGTGTTGCGTACTGTTGTAAGCTCTTATTACTTGTGGCAAATATCTGTCTCAATCTGTATCGGGAACAGTACACTCTGAACACCGACACCAGAGTTCAGTTTTGTCTTTCTACTAAGCTATTCGTCAGAGGCTGGTGCGTCGTAGATTGAGCCTGGGATACATTAGAAAATCTCATGAGCTCCATTGTAAGTTGTACTAAAAGAGTAGTTCCATTTTCTGTCTGGAATGTCATCGGACATCAATGTCTAGCTATCCAAGTGTTGATCAGATGATCGCAAGTCTCTTCGGCTGAGGCCGTTATGCAGAGAACGGCTTCTGCACACCTGTCGAAGTCATCGATCATCACTAAGACCTGACTATAGCCACTGTCTGTGATACATATCTCTGATGATCAATTTGTGCCATTTCTTTGAATTCGGGCGACTCGAATGATTGCAATGGGAATTGTAATTTCCTAGGATCTTTCAACTCTTGGCATGACAAACATGCCGTCACCCACTTGTCGCATGCCTTCTTCATCCCAGGCCATTCAAAGCGTTTCAAGACTCTCTGGTACAATTTATCAATCGATTGATGGCCATATGATCATGTGACCGGAATATTAATTCCGTCTGATAGAGTTGCGGCAGCACTATCGCACTATATTTGTACAGGAAGTTATCATATTCTTTCCTTTTGCAAACAACGGTTCCATCCTTATTCAGATGTAACCGCCCCCCTTTTTGCTTATATTACTGTCCCAAGATCCGGTAACTATCTTCTTCCAGATCTCTTTCGTCTGGTGCCTCATTTTCGATCCATCAATGTCAAGCTATTTGTCATACGGTCTTTTTTTTCGCTCTTAGTAAGATCTAGAGTCTGTTTTTTTGCCTTCAAATATGTCTTTATGTCGCTCAGAAGACTTTGTAGGTCATCGGGCTGATGTGCGTCATCTTCCATCTTAACGCACCAATATTTTGCCAATGGCTTTGTCTCCTGCTTGAATGGTTCTAGGTCAATCCTGACTGCTTTCTTCTGCGGTAATAGGCTCGTCAAACATTTTGACACCGCTATCTTCTCCAAGTCATCTGCAGAGTTATCAAAGACTCTCTCACTCAAGAACAGTTAGCGATCACTATCAGGTCTTGATACTATCAAGTCTCATGTTCGAGTCTCCACTATCAAGGTTTGTATCCACTAGCAAGGCGTGTATCTCAATCAGATTCTGACGTTTACGATCTGCTCATCCATGTAAATTCCCCGGAAAAACAATTTTCCAGGAAAAAGTTGTGTCCATCTACATATCCGCTTCCTTCAGTGTCCGACTGCCCGGACAAATTTCCTTGCTTCGAGAGTTTTGACTCGACTACTATCAATCCTTGTTCAGGCGTCTCAAAAGTCACGGTTTTCTTCTGCGTCTCGATCTCCTGCTCCTCAGTCTTGCAAGATGTTCTCATTAAAACGCTTTGAGGATTTGCGGAAGATAGTTGCTGAAGTACTGTCCTGCAATCGCATTCATTTTCTTTGAGCTGACGTCTTGATGGTTTTATCCGTACTTTCTCACCAACCGTCAACGATTGCCGTGGCTGCTGCCTATTGAGGATAATCTCTGGTCATTTCTTTCTATATTAAACCACTCAGCATCCGCCTCAATTCTGGTGTGACCTGCAGCGTTTTGTCCATTATTGAGATCGCTATCATTGACCGCAGCAACAAGTCCAAGGGCACCGGGTCCTTTTCGGATAAAGTCTTAATGTCTGCCTCTTTTTCTACCGGTAATTCAGTGCGTCCAAGACATGATAGCCTGAGTTATCCAACCGTCTCATCAGGGGAAGTGCTTCGTAGGTCTATTTGTCAAAAACCGAGAACCTTTCCTCTATTTCCGCCTGATTGGCCCGCTTCTGTTCTAACCTTTCATAAAACTCAGTTTTCTTGCTATTGCTGTCAGCATTCTGCTGCTTGTCATGCATCCTGTGTTCGATTATCATATGGTAGCCATCCAACCTAACTTTCCACATAACTCTGGTCCATCAAATACGTTTTCAACCAGGATAAGCCTCAGTTGTCCACCCGCAACTTAAAAGGAGCGCTCCCGAAGTAGGCGCAATACTCATCCAAGAACGTGACAACCGCAAACATATCTGCTTTTGACGCTCCGTATTTCATCTCAGTGTCGCTCAATACTTTACTGCCGTATTCACTGGGACGGAGACCTGTTCTCTCATTCCATTCTTGCTCCTGAAGCAGTATTCCGGAAATGGCTAACTTTGACTCATCAACCTTTCTCTGTGGGCATGACTAGCACTGGCGCTTCGCACAGCTCCCGCTTTATATTCTCCAAGGCTTCCTGAGCTTTTTCCATCCTTTCGAATTTCTTCCCCTCGTTGCGCATCAGCTGCCGCATTGGGTAAACTTTGTCTGCGTACCCCTTAAGAACTCTCGATAATATTTTGTGAATCTTAAGAAGCGCATCAGCTGTGTGTCGATTTTGGGGGTTTTTCCGCGTTAACGCAGCCTTGGCCGCATCTGGATCCGGCCTCAAGCCATGCTTATCCACTATTTCTCCTAGGTAATTTTTCGAGTCCCTAAGAACCTTACAATTCGAGGGTTTGAACTTCAAAGCAGCTCTCTTCATGCAGTCAAAAACTTCATCAGTTTTTCAATAAGGTCACTCAAAGTAGCTGTCGCTATCACTACATCATCCACGTAGCACATCACGAGTTTCCCATACTTCTGTATTATGCTAGTCAAGGCCTGAGCCATGAGTTTTTGAAATTTCGCCGTCGCGTTGCGCAAGCCGAAGGGCATCCACTTCTACTGGTACAAGCCTAACTCGCACGTAAATCTTGTGTTCTCTCTATCTTGCTTCCGCAAGGGAACCTGCCATAAGGCAGGACCCAGATCCAATGTAGTGAAAAACTTGGCATCTCCAAGGTTCGAGAGGCTCTCGTTAATGCGTGTTATAGGGTAAGCGTCCTTTATGCTCACCGCGTTTAATAAACGAAAGTCGCATCACAATCTCAGCTGTCCTCCTTTCTTCTTGGCCTTGATAACCCCACTAGCGGAAGGTGACTTTGAGGATTCTATCATGTCATACTCGAGCAGCTGTTCTATTTCCGCTCGGCACCCCTCCGATATCTGTGGTTTCATTCGCCTCGCTCCTTCCCAGAAGAGGACGGCGCCTTCTTCTAGTTCGATCTCGTGCTCGACGAATCGACGACAACCAATATCCGCTTCAAATTTAAAAAACCGTCTACGCGCTCCGAATTGAAACTACCCTTACCAAGTCAAACTCTCTCTCCTCTGTGTTGCCTCATAAATTCACAACTTTCAGTAAAACCGGCTTGTTAGACTCCAATTCAAACGACAAGGGGAAATCCGGAAAGCTCGAACAGCTCGATAAGCCATCATCAGTTTCAGATTTCATTGAAAAAACATTTTATTCTATCATTTCCATTCATAATTCCTTTTTGAAACCAGATTCGTATTAGCGTGAGTTGGACAGGCCTTTATTCGACGATTTTTCGGGCTTGGCGTTTCTCATAGTCCATCTCATTGGCAAAGCGTAGCCAAGTTTATTTCCACGCTACACACAGCCCGTTTTGTGTGATCGAAAAGCTCCGGTATAGAAAGCTGAACTTTGAGTGATTGGGCTTGGTATCAGGCAAAACTGTTTACTGTCACTCAATGAATTTATTTTCTATTTTTAAAAATAATTACTACAGCCTGCCTAGGCAGTAATTTAATTTCTGTCTAAAAAAAGTTGGTATCTTTTCTCCTCATTTATTATGCTATTTACTGGTCTTTTAACATACTTCCTGTCTGGGTTCCTAATCCTTATCAATCCATTATTAAGGTCATTCATCACGTCAAAGTTCCTGACGAAGTCATACCTCAAGATGAACTGATCGAGTCATCTAGGTTCTCCACCACAAGAAAAATTATCCAGAGGATCCGTCCTCCCAGCTGGAGGTCTGTAATTGGTGTTCTCCCAGCCACGTAGATGGCTCCGCGGTTGGCGGTTGCCAATCTTAACAAGTCCTCCCTGGTGAAACCCATCCTTTCCCTCGTCTTTATCGGTATTAAACTCACTACTGCTCCTGTTTCTAGGATTCCTGTTACCCCTATCTTCCAACGGCGCCAAGCAGATGTGCAGTCACATCTGCTTCGTATCTAATGTGTGAAGTATCTTGTTCCATCATGGGGTCATAACCAATTCCCGATCCAAATATATCTGTCCTTTTTGGTCATTGTCACTCGTGACGTAGGTCTTAGTATAAATACTAGCCCCATCCACGTTGAGCATCACCTGATATGGTCACTAGTCTTCCACGTAACGACCATGAAGCATCACGGTTCGCGTGCCACCTGTTAAAAAGGAGGCTCGAACAGCTTTCAATTCAGTGCGCGACTCTGCTTGTCACAGATAGTCTGCATAAATGCCCAAATGCATCATTGTGAGTTATGAAGGTTCACTCAGATTACTGATTAGCTCAGGCCACGCCACCGAGATGGCCGACTGTATCTTGCTGCCTTGTGGCACCATCCCGAATGTCTGTCCGGAGATCACATTCAACTTCGTTCATAAACTGCTCGTTGCTTTCGTTTTGTTCCATCACGGATGCTTCAAAGGCGTTGAGTTGATCTTAAGTTATCCCGTTTTCCAGTACCAGCTTGATCTTTCGTTCAATTTCCGTTGTTGCCAAGTCCTGATGAACTCTGTTCAGGGCATCTCATGCCGTTGATTTATACTCAATTTTGATAACGTTAGCTGCGGTTTTGGGCTCCATCCCACTCGTTTCTTCAAGCACGGCCTGCACTTTCTTCGTAGCCAGCTCTGGTGGTTTCTCTGTCCTCATCGCTTCCGCCTCGCTCATGAGCCGTGCCATTTTGGCCATAAGGCCTGAAAAAGCCTCCTCATGCCTTAGGTGCTTGATGTCCGCTACATCATTCCAAAATTGTGGACAATCGGACTTGAAATTACCCTCCAGTTTGCAGAAGAAACACTTAGGACTGAACTTTGCAATTTCCTCCCATAAAATCCGACGCCTCATCAACATCGCTTTCATGCCTTGTTTATAGGTTGGTCATGCTGATACATGACGGTCTGCGAGGCTGCAGTTTGCACAAGAGCGTCTCAAGTCTATGTCATTCCAGGGCTTGCACCAGTTGTTACCCTGATTTGCAGGTCCATTGTTGAAAAAGCCATAAACGTTTTTGTAATAACCCGACCTCATCGGAGTCTTCGGCAATAGATTTTCCTTGGATTTCAGTCGCAGCTCTGCCGGTGTAGGTGCATTGGTCAAAAGAGGTGTGTAGTGCGTCGCTAACATTGTCCTGAGCTCATCGTTATTCACACCATCAATGAATTTTGAAGCTACTGCCAAGTTCATCCTGATGTTTCACTAGTTTGGTTGACTACATATTCTTATCAATTCTAATTCATCTAAGAGTTTGTCTATGGTTTCATCTTCACGCTATCTTTGTTTCTCGAAGCGCATCATCGGTTGGTGCCCTTGCCCTCCCGAGCCAAGGCGGCTCAACAGTATATCGAATGTTTTTTCGGCAGTATCCAGCTCGTGTTGCTTTTTCGCCATCGTACAACTCAGGGCTGTCCCTTCCAAGCTGCTGGCGAGCGCACTGCATTTTTGGCTTTCTGTCAAATCTTTTCCTCAAAATGCTGCTTCATGACCACTATGCAGGTATTTATACACCCGCCGGATTCGTCCTTGTATAGTTTCGATTTTTTTTGAACTCTTAGACTTTTTGCTGCGCTCATTGGTCCTGGACAACCTCGTGATGAACGTCTCCAGAAACCTGTTCAGAGGATCGAACGCGGTGGCCATCGCTGTTGCATCCCGAGGTTATCCCATCCGATCGTTCATCGCTGTTTTTTGAGGCCCTGGAACATCCCTCCTGTCGGAGTCGCTGGGCCTTTCCTGGTTTGAGTAATTTCAATTTGAGGAATCACCTTATCTACTTGCTTGTTCCTCTCACAATTTTCGTTCGTTCGAGACTGGCCTACTGCCAGTAGAGCCCTCTCTGATGTTCGAGGGATTCCTGGGCCTGTTACTCCCAGTGGTGCCACTCGATGAGTTATCTCTTCCTCTCGTGGACCCATACATCCATTCTCTGTTTTATTGTTCATTGAAGTTCTCAGTTGCGACATTTCTTATCGGTTAAGAGTCCCGGTCAAAGTAGCGAAATCATGGCCCAGTAGATTCACTCATTACTCCCAATTCCATCAGTTTCACGTCCCGCCAGATTCTCATCCTGATCAGGCTCTGATGAACCTCTACTTCCAATTTTGAACTTTCGTCATACCAGGCCTTTTGACTCCTTGATACAACCCTTCCGCATGAAATTTTTTTGCCCTTCTTGTTCCGAGTCTTTTTGGTTCTCTCCACAAAAGCTTTATTCAATGAATCCCTTCGTCTCTTCAGTATAAACATCCTAAAGCTATCACATCTTTAATCATCTTAACATGTTGCTTTTTACTGCTCACTCATTTGACTCGCTTTCTTTCTTATTTGTTGTCTAAGATATCAGAAACAAAATACGATTTTTTCCGAAAGTTTTAGCTAACAAGTGACCACGAATCTTACAAAAGTATCACCTTACAGCGTATCTCTAATTTATGTACAACAATTGTAGTATAAACAACTGGAAGTTTTTGAAATAATCGATTAAAAGATATTCTGTCAAATGTAGAATTAGCATTTGTATCAAATTCAAAGTAGTAATCGAAAAAATGTTCATTATCTTCAATTGTGGTTTCACAGGCTCTTCCATTGTTTTGACTGATCAACCACTCAGCCTGAGTTAACTCTTTTAAATAAAACTTTCTTGATACACTTGGCAGTACTCTTTTTTTCTAAAACCTCCTCTCCATCTTTTTAATAAAATTATTAAAGTTTCTGTGTTTCGATACAAATTAAAACTATGTATGAGTCATCGCGATTTCCCTAATGGAAGTAGAAACAATTATGAAAGTTTTTTGTGATTTTTCCCTGTATGGAAATTGCGTAGGCGTTACTATTTTTATATAAATCTGCAAAAATCATTCCTGACAATGGCAGCTGCTATTTGTCAAGTTCTTCCCAGTTTTTATTCAGATTAAAATATTAAATCATTGATTATTTCTGTTTCCAACGATTTTTACGAAAAATAAATTGTAATCGAAGATTTTTCCGTGTCTACTCACATTTTTTTTTGTTCCTTGGGAGGTTGAAAGTTTCAATTAATTTTAAAAGGAACATCTTTTAGCCAAATTCTTCAGAGATTAGACAATTATCAATACATATATCAAGAAACTCATTGTCTTTTCACTTTGGACCAACACAGATTCTATTCAAATTTTGTCACATCAAGTGAGGAAGTACTCAATCAGGCTAATTGCGGAACGCAGCACCACTTACAATGGAAAAGAGCTGAAAAAACGCCATGCGTATCAAGTAAACAACTCGTTCGAAAAAATTTCAAAAAACACTATCTAAATTCTAATCAAAAACTTGCATCTACGCAAACTCTGGGCTCAGCAATTCTAGACAGAATTCAAAAGAATCAACACTTAAAATTTGAATCTGATTTGTTCACATTAACTGATCGTTTTATTGATGGTTATGACTCAGTAAATAGTGAGCGTGTCAATTTTTCTAATAATTTTTGATTATTTCTTCATAAAATTTTTCTCAAATTTGTTTTATTTCAATTCAAAAGCTTTTCAACGAATACATTTATGTTATTTTTTCTACAAGATGCAAAAAAGTAATCATTTTTTAACAGATATGAATATTTCAGAGAAAAATTTCTGCAGGACGCAATTTTTTTCATATTTTTTTTTTTTAAAGTTTTTGCAAAAACCTAACTTCCTTTCTCTCATTGTTAAATTATTGGTTAACAATTATCAGTATTGATGACTTTGAGTGCTATTTCTTATCATAGTTCATTGTTTTTGTGAGTTTTTTGATCAATTTACATGCAGAAAAATGAATTTTTTGATGATCAAAGTTAGAACAAGGAAGTTCATCAATTTTAATTTTCAACAGTGCAAGAAACTCTTGTTACAATTTTCTTTAAAATGCGAAAACATTTAACGAAATTTTTCTTAATTTGCGAGATTTTCTTTGTTTTTTTTTAACAAGTGTGCAAAAAATATTATGAAAGTTTTTGCAATTTGCAAAAATTGTACAGATTTTTTAACAAATATGCGAAATTTTTCGAAAATTTTTTTTGGATGATGCAAAAACAAATTTTTAAAAAACAAATGCAAATACCAAATTTTTTTACTTATGCATATGCTTAAAAACACAAACCATTTTAATGTAAAAAAACTTGTTAAATTATTGCAAAAAAATTTTCATAATTGAGGACTTTGAGTGCTATTCTCTAACTTAATACATTGATCTTCTGATTTTTTTAAAATCAATATACATGCAAAAAAAAAAACAAAGAAATTCATTTACTTTAACTATTAACAGTGCAAGAAAAAGGGGTATAACATTTTTTCAGAATGCGAAAACATTTATTGAAAATTTTCTAAATTTGTGAGTTTTTCTTTATCATGCAAAAAATTTTCTCGAAAAACTTTGTGAAAAGCGTATTTGTTAAAAAATCTGTACAGTTTTTGCAAATTGCAAAAACTTTCATAATATTTTTTGGCATATTTGTTAAAAAAATCAAAGAAATGCTCGAATATTTAGAAAATTTTCTTTGAAGATTTTCACATTAAAAAGAAAATTGTATCAAGATTTTCTTGTACTGTTGAAAATTTAAGATTATGATTTTCTTTGTTGTAACTATGAACATTAAAAAATTTCTTTTTTTTTGCCTGTATTTTGATCAAAAGTCTCACACAAAACAATGTAATAAGATAGGAAATAACACTTAATTTCATCAATTTTTTAAAAAATCATGAAAAGTTGCATCATGAAAAATTTTTTCTCGAAGAATTTTGCACTTTTGTTAAAAAATGTAAACAGTTTTTGCAAAATTCAAAACCTTTCATACTACTTTTTGCAAACTTGTCGTCAATCATCATGCCCTGCAACTGTTGAGTGAGTCCACAGGAACTCGATTGTCCAATTTGGCAAATGAATGCTTCGTCAATTGGTATCATATTCACATCTGCTTGGATCGTGCCCGCGCAGCTGAAGTGATATCATCTGCAGCATTGTTCACACAGAACTCCGCGGCTGATGATAGTTTTCCAACTCTATATGATTTTTTTCCACATGGAGCGGGGTCATCTTCGCTTCCGATCAGTTCACTTGCAAAACGCGCTCTTCGCTGCTTCGTTGCTATCATTTAAGGTTATCGGAAAATTATTTAATAAGTTTATTACAACAATTAGGCTTAAATTGGGATGATCTTGGGAAACGCCAATAATTTCAAAGTAAGTGAGAGAAGTTTTCCCATATAGTAGATAAGATCTCTACTATTGCACAAAGTTAACCTCAATTGCAAAACTAACAGACACATCCAAAGGCGTTCTTTCGCTCGACGAGATCGTCAAAGGTAAGACAGTAGAACAGTTTCTCAAAGAGAAGCTCTCACCATCTAAACCAATTGATGAGAAACTTTTTACACCAGTCTCAAACGAAACAATTCCTTTCCATCCATCGACATTTGATCAGATAAACATTCAACATATAAAGAAAGCATATGAGAACGCACGGATCGCATGGACCATCTGGCCCCGATGCAAATGAGTGGAGATGTATTTTAACACAATTCGGGCAACAATCAGTTGAGGTTTCAAAAACAATTGCTAAAATTGCCGAAAAATTATTCACCGAAGAACTAAATCCAGAACTAATGGAACCATATAACGCATGTAGATTAATACCCTTAGATAAGAATCCAGGAGTAAGACCCATAGGCATAAGAGAAGTTAGGGTAGAATAATAGAGCAAAAAATAAACAAATGCCTGAAATACGAACTCACGTCGCTTGGTTCGAACTACCAACTCTGTCTAGGACAATAAAGTGGCATTGAATATGCAATCCACATGCTAAGATATCAATACAGCAAAACTTCCGCCGATGCTGTTTTACTGATAGAAGCCGAAAACGCTTTCAACTCGCTGAACCGAAAACTGGCATTAAAAAACATCGAAAATACTTGCCCTTTTCTTTTAACAGCAATTCAGAACTCCTACTCCAATCCATCTAAACTGTTAGTTAACAAAAAACCATCTGCTCTCAAGAAGGTACAACCCAGAGGGAAACCACTAGCAATGGCCATGTACGGTCTAGCCATAATAAACCTTATAAAAATTTTATCAGTTGACGATGTAATCCAGAAATAGTACGCAGACGACCGAAACGCAGTCGGTAAATTAAGCAATCTGCGAACCGTCCTCGATAAAACTGTATCACTGGGTAAAATTTTCGGCTACCAATGAATTGTCAAGGATGAAAAACTCGGTGAAGCTCAGAAAATCTTCGCAAATACAGGAATCACGATGAAGGCAGGAGCCCGAGTGCTTGGGTCAGTTATAGGAACAGAATCTGAATCTAAAAAATTCCTCGAGTTTCAACAGAATGAGCATATCAAAATTTTGAAAAAACAAACGAAATTCGCTAAAACCTTACCCCAAAATGCTTATGCCTGATATACTGAAAGACTTCAAGAAAAGCTTTCATTTCTTGCCAGGACAACGCCTAACCTTATGGAAAACTTAGAAATAAGTGCAAATATTATCAAAGAACAATTATTACCTAACCTAGTCGGTTAAGACACTTTAAACGCCAAGTTTTCCTTGAGATATCTTCATTACCCCTTAAAATGGGCGGACCTAACATCAAGCTGCCATCCCATCAGGAAAGCTATCTAGAATGGTCCAAGGAAACATCACTAGTACTGGAATCTCAAGATCCTATTACAGCAGTAACACAGCAAGAAAAAATCTGTACGAAAATCAAAAAATTAAAAAAGATAGAAAAAATCGAAAAAAAACAAACCACATTAACTCTTTAAATGAAACAGATAAATACGCAATCGACCTGGCCTCTGAAAAATGAGCCTCTAATTGGCTCAATGCTATACCACTGAGCAGATACAACTTCAACCTGAATAAATTAGAATTCCGAGATGGTATTTACTAAAGATACGGATGGGAACCGACCAAAACCCCACTCACATGTGCATGTGGTGCTGATTTTAACTTGACACAAGCGCTTCACTGTGCAAAGGCTGGTGACACACACAAAAAACACAATGAAAATAGAGACACATCCGCCAACCTCATGAACGAGGTTTGCCATGACGTCGAGATTGAGCGAAAACTTCAGCCGTTGCAAGGCGAATGGCCCTGTTCTACGGGAGATCTGAACTTCGTAGAAGCTAAAAAAGGTTTTTATGTGAACGCAAGATTAACAGTGCGTTCACTTAACTTTAACTATTAACAGTGCAAGAAAAAGGGGTATAACAATTTTTCAGAATGCGAAAACATTTATTGAAAATTTTCTAAATTTGTGAGATTTTCTTTATCATGCAAAAATATTTCTCGAAAAACTTTGTGAAAAGCGTATTTGTTAAAAAATCTGTACAGTTTTCGCAAATTGCAAAAACTTTCATAATGTTTTTTGGCATATTTGTTAAGAAAATCAAAGAAATTCTCCAATATTAAGAAAAATTTCTTTGAAGATTTTCACTTTAAAAAGAAAATTGTAACAAGATTTTTTTTTACTGTTGAAAATTAAAGATTATGATTTTCTTTGTTGTAACTTTGAACATTAAAAAAAAATTTTTTTTGCATGTATTTTGATCAAAAATCTCAGAAAAAAATCATGTAAAAAGATAGGGAATAACACTTAAATTCATCAATTTTTTAAAAAATTGTGGAAAGTGGCATCATGAAAAACTTTTTCTCAAAGAATTTTGCATATTTGTTAAAAAAGTAAACAGTTTTTGCAAAATGCAAAAATTTTCATAATATTTTTTGCACACTTGTCGTCAATCATCATGCCCTGCATCTGTTCAGTGAGTCCGCAGGAACTCGCTTGTCAAATTTGGCAAATGAATGCTTCGTCATTTGGTATAATATTCACAGCTGCTTGGATCGTGCCCGCGCAGCTGAAGTGATATCATCTGCAGCATTGTTCACACAGAACTCCGCGGCTGATGATAGTTTTCTCAACTCTATATGATTTTTTTCCACATGGAGCGGGGTAATCTTCGCTTCCGATCAGTTCACTTGCAAAACGCGCTCTTCGCTGCTCCGTTGCTATCATTTAAGGTTATCGAAAAATTATTTAATAAGTTTATTACAACAATTAGGCTTATATTGGGATGATCTCGGGAAACGCCAATACCTTCAGAGTAAGTGAGAGAAGTTCTCCCATATAGTAGATAAGATCTCTACTATTGCACAAAGAGAACCTCAATTGCAAAACTAACAGACACATCCAATGGCGTTCTTTCGCTCGACGAGATCGTCAAAGGTGAGACAGTAGAACAGACTCTCAAAGAGAAGCTCTCACCATCTAAACCAATTGATGAGAACTTAACTACACCAGTCTCAAACGAAACAGTCCCTTTCCATCCATCGACATTTGATCAGATAAACATTCAACATATAAAGAAGGCAGCCATGAGAACGCACGGATTGCATGGACCATCTGGCCTCAATGCAAATGAATGGAGATGTATTTTAATACAGTTCGGGCAACAATCAGTTACGGTTTCAAAAACAATTGCTAAAAATGCCAAAAAAATTAGTCACCGAAGAACTAAATCCAGAACTAACGGAACCATATAACGCATGTGGATTATTACCCTTAGATAAGAATCCAGGAGTAAGACCCACAGGCATAGGAGAAGTTATGCGTAGAATAATAGGTCAAAAAATAACCAAATGCCTGAAATACGATCTCACGTCGCTTAGTTCGAACTACCAACTCTGTCTAGGACAATAATGTGGCATTGAATATGCGATCCACATGCTAAGATATCAATACAGCAAAACTTCCGCCGATGCTGTTTTACTGATAGATGCCGAAAACGCTTTCAACTCGCTGAACCGAAAACTGGCATTGAAAAACATCGAAAATACTTGCCCTGTTCTTTTAACAGCAATTAAGAACTGAGCGAAAACTTCAGCCGTTGCAAGGCGAATGGCCCTGTTCTACGGGAGATCTGAACTTCAGAAGCTAAAAAAGGTTTTTATGTGAACGCAAGATTAACAGTGCGTTCACTTAATTTTAACTATTAACAGTGCAAGAAAAAGGGTATAACCATTTTTCAGAATGCGAAAACATTTATTGAAAATTTTCTAAATTTGTGAGATTTTCTTTATCATGCAAAAATATTTCTCGAAAAACTTTGTGAAAAGCGTATTTGTTAAAAAATCTGTACAGTTTTTGCAAATTGCAAAAACTTTCATAATGTTTTTTGGCATATTTGTTAAGAAAATCAAAGAAATTCTCAAATATTAAGAAAAATTTCTTTGAAGACTTTCACATTAAAAAGAAAATTGTAACAAGATTTTCTTGTACTGTTGAAAATTAAAGATTTTGATTTTCTTTGTTGTAACTTTGAACATTAAAAATTCTTTTTTTTTGCATGTATTTTGATCAAAAATTTCAAAAAAAAATAATGTAATAAGATAGGGAATAACACTTAAATTCATCAATTTTTTAAAAAATTGTGGAAACATGCATCATGAAAAACTTTTTCTCGAAGAATTTTGCACACTTGTCGTCAATCATCATGCCGTGCATCTGTTGAGTGAGTCCGCAGGAACTCGATTGTCAAATTTGGCAAATTAATGCTTCATCATTTGGTATAATATTCACAGCTGCTTGGATCGTGCCCGCGCAGCTGAAGTGATATCATCTGCAGCATTGTTCACACAGAACTCCGCGGCTGATGATAGTTTTCCAAACTCTATATGATTCTTTTCCACATCGAGCGGGGGTCATCTTCGCTTCCGATCAGTTCACTTGCAAAACGTGCTCTTCGCTGCTTCGTTGCTATAGAGTTTGGACCAGTATTTTGAAACTAACAGACACATCCAATGGCGTTCGTTCGCTCGACGAGATCGTCAAAGGTAAGACAGTACAACAGACTCTCAAAGAGAAGCTCTCACCATTTTTTTGGTTTCAAAAACAATTGCTAAAATTGCCAAAAAATTAGTCACCGAAGAACTAAATCCAGAACTAATGGAACCATATAACGCATGTAGATTAATACCCTTAGATAAGAATCCAGGAGTAAGACCCATAGGCATAGGAGAAGTTATGCGTAGAATTAAAGGGCAAAAAACAACCAAATGCCTGAAATACGAACTCACGTCGCTTGGTTCGAACTACCAACTCTGTCTAGGACAATAATGTGGCATTGAATATGCGATCCACATGCTAAGATATCAATACAGCAAAACTTCCGCCGATGCTGTTTTATTGATAGATGCAAAAAACGCTTTCAACTCGCTGAACCGAAAACTGGCATTGAAAAACATCGAAAATACTTGCCCTTTTCTTTTAACAGCAATTAAGAACTCCTACTGCAATCCATCTAAACTGTTCGTTGACAAAAAACCATCTGCTCTCAAGAAGGGACAACCACTAGCAATGGCCATGTACGGTCTAGCCCTAATAAACCTTATAAACCTCAGAGGGAAACCACTAGCAATGGCCATGTACGGTCTAGCCATAATAAACCCTATAAAAATTTTATCAGTTGACGATGTAATCCAGAAATGGTACGCAGACGACCGAAACGCAGTCGGTAAATTAAGCAATCTACGAACCGTCCTCGATAAAATTGTATCACTGGGTAAAATTTTCGGCTACCAATGAATTGTCAAGGATGAAAAACTCGGTGAAGATCAGAAAATCTTCGCAAATACAGGAATCACGATGAAGGCAGGAGCCCGAGTGCTTGGTTCAGTTATAGGAGCAGAATCTGAATGTAAAAAGTTCCTCGAGTTTCAACAGAATGAGCATATCAGAATTTTGAAAAAACAAACGAAATTCGCTAAAACCTTACCCCAAAATGCTTATGCCTGATATACTAAAAGACTTCAAGAAAAGCTTTCATTTCTTGCTAGGACAACGCCTAACACTATGGAAAACTTAGAAATAAGTGCAAATATTATCAAAGAACATTTATTACCTAACCTAGTCGGTTAAGACACTTTAAACGCCCAGTTCCGTGAGATATCTTCATTACCCCTTAAAATGGGCGGACTTAACATCAAGCTGCCATCCCATCAGGAAAGCTATCTAGAATGGTCTAAAGAAACATCACTAGTACTGGAATCTCAAGATCCTGTTACAGCAGTAACACAGCAAGAAAAAATCTGTACGAAAATCAAAAAATTAAAAATGATAGAAAAAATCGAAAAAAAACAAACCACATTAACTTTTTAAATGAAACAGATAAATACGCAATCGACCTGGCCCCTGAAAAATGAGCCTCTAATTGGCTCAATGCTTTACCACTGAGCAGATACAACTTCAACCTGAATAAATTAGAATTCCGAGATGGTATTTACTTAAGATACGGATGGGAGCCGACCAAAACCCCACTCACATGTGCATGTGGTGTTGATTTTAACTTGACACAAGCGCTTCACTGTGCAAAGGCTGGTGACACACACAAAAACACAATGAAAATAGAGACACATCCGCCAACCTCATGAAAGAGGTTTGCCATGACGTCGAGATTGAGCAAAAACTTCAGCCGTTGCAAGGCGAATGGCCCTGTTCTACGGGAGATCTGAACTTCGTAGAAGCTAAAAAAGGTTTTTATGTGAACGCAAGATGGGCTGTTGAGCCAAACATGGAGTTATGTAGCAGATTGTTTTTGGGGGGTATGCATCCCCCTCTCAGGGATTCGACCCCTGACTACCCAAAGGGTCCCCCTTTTGGTACTATTTTTAGCCCTTCATTGATCAAAATATCAAATACTTCCTTCTATTTGTGCCAGTGACGCATCATTAAGCAGAAGAAACACTTAGGACCGAACTTTGCAATTTCCTCCCATAAAATCCGACGCCTCATCAACATCGCTTTCATGCCTTGTTTTTAGGTTGGTCATGCTGATACTTGACGGTCTGTGAGGCTGCAGTTTGCACAAGAGCGTCTCAAGTCTATGTCATCTTAGGGCTTGCACCAGTTGTTACCCTGATTTGCAGGTCCATTGTTGAAAAAGCCATAAACGTTTTTGTAATAACCCGACCTCATCGGAGTCTTCGGCAATAGATTTTACTTGGATTTCAGTCGCAGCTCTGCCGGTGTAGGTGCATTGGTCAAAAGAGGTGTGTAGTGCGTCGCTAACATTGTCCTGAGCTCATCGTTTTTCACACCATCAATGAATTTTGAAGCTACTGCCAAGTTCAACCTGATGTTTCACTAGTTTGGTTGACTACATCTTCTTATCAATTCTAATTCATCTAAGAGTTTTCCTATGGTTTAATCTTCACGCTATCTTTGTTTCTCGAAGCGCATCATCGGTTGGTGCCCTTGCACTCCCGAGCCAAAGCGGCTCAACAGTATCTCGAATGTTTTTTCGGCAGTATCCAGCTGGTGTTGCTTTTTCGCCATCGTACAATTCAGGGCTGTCCCTTCCAAGTTGCCGGTGAGCGCACTGCAACTTTGGCTTTCTCTCAAATCTTTTCCTCAAAATGCTGCTTCATGACCACTATGCAGGTATTTATACACCCGTCGGATTCATCCTTGTATAGTCTCGATTTTTTTGAACTCTTAGACTTTTTGCTGTGCTCATTGGTCCTGGACAACTTCGTGATGAACGTCTCCAGAAACCTGTTCAGAGGATCGAACGCGGTGGCCATCGCTGTTGCATCCCGAGATTATCCCGTCTGATTGTTCATCGCTGTTGTTCGAGGCCCTGGAACATCCCTCCTGTCGGAGTCGCTGGGCCTTTCCTGGTTTGAGTAATTTCAATTTGAGGAATCACCTTATCTACTTGCTTGTTCCTCTCACAAATTTCGTTCGTTCGAGACTGGCCTACTGCCAGTAGAGCCCTCTCTGATGTTCGAGGGATTCCTGGGCCTGTTACTCTCAGTGGTGCCACTCGATGAGTTATCTCTTCCTCTCGTGGACCCATACATCCATTCTCTGTTTTAATGTTCATTGAAGTTCTCAGTTGCGAGATTTGTTATCGATTAAGAGTCCCGGTCAAAGTAGCGAAATCATGGCCCTGTTCTACGGGAGTAGATTCACTCATTACTCTCTTGATCCCAATTCCATCAGTTTCACGTCCCGCCAGATTCTCATACTGATAGATGCCGAAAACGCTTTCAACTCACTGAACCGAAAACTGGCATTGAAAAACATCGAAAATACTTGCCCTGTTCTTTTAACAGCAATTAAGAACTCCTACTTCAATCCATCTAAACTGTTCGTTAACAAAAAACCATCTGCTCTCAAGAAGGGACAACCCAGAGGGAAACCACTAGCAATGGCCATGTACGGTCTAGCCATAATAAACCTTATAAAAATTTTATCAGTAGACGATATAATCCAGAAATGGTACGCAGACGACCGAAACGCAGTCGGTAAATTAAGCAATCTACGAACCGTCCTCGATAAAATTGTATCAATGGAGAAAATTTTTGGCTACCAATGAATTGTCAAGGATGAAAAACTCCGTGAAGCTCATAAAATCTTCGCAACTACAGGAATCACGATGAAGGCAGGAGCCCGAGTGCTTGGTTCAGTTATAGGAAAAGAATCTGAATGTAAAAAGTTCCTCGAGTTTCAACAGATTGAGCATATCAAAATTTTGAAAAAAAACAAACGAAATTCGATAAAACTTTACCCCAAAACTCTTATGCCTGATATACTAAAAGACTTCAAGAAAAGCTTTCATTTCTTGCCAGGACAACGCATAACACTATGGAAAACTTAGAAATACGTGCAAATATTATCAAAGAACAATTATTACCTAATCTAGTCGGTTAAGACACTTTAAACGCCCAGTTTTCCTTGAGATATCTTCATTACCCCTTAAAATGGGCGGACATAACATCAAGCTGCCATCCCATCAGGAAAGCTATCTAGAATGATCCAAGGAAACATCACTAGTACTGGAATCTCAAGATCCTGTTACAGCAGTAACACAGCAAGAAAAAATCTGTACGAAAATCAAAAAACTAAAAATCATATAAAAAATCGAAAAGAAACAAACCACATTAACTTTTTAAATGAAACAGATAAATACGCAATCGACCTGGCCTCTGAAAAAGGAGCCTCTAATTGGCTCAATGCTTTACCACTGAGCAGATACAACTTCAACCTGAATAAATTAGAATTCCGAGTTGGTATTTACTTAAGATACGGATGGGAGCCGACAAAAACCCCACTCACATGTGCATGTGGTGCTGATTTTAACTTGACACAAGCGCTTCACTGAGCAAAGGCTGGTGACACACACAAAAAAACACAATGAAAATAGAGACACATCCGCCAACCTCATGAACGAGGTTTGCCATGACGTCGAGATTGAGCGAAAACTTCAGCCGTTGCAAGGCGAATGGCCCTGTTCTACGGGAGATCTGAACTTCAGAAGCTAAAAAAGGTTTTTATGTGAACGCAAGATTAACAGTGCGTTCACTTAATTTTAACTATTAACAGTGCAAGAAAAAGGGTATAACCATTTTTCAGAATGCGAAAACATTTATTGAAAATTTTCTAAATTTGTGAGATTTTCTTTATCATGCAAAAATATTTCTCGAAAAACTTTGTGAAAAGCGTATTTGTTAAAAAATCTGTACAGTTTTCGCAAATTGCAAAAACTTTCATAATGTTTTTTGGCATATTTGTTAAGAAAATCAAAGAAATTCTCCAATATTAAGAAAAATTTCTTTGAAGATTTTCACTTTAAAAAGAAAATTGTAACAAGATTTTTTTTTACTGTTGAAAATTAAAGATTATGATTTTCTTTGTTGTAACTTTGAACATTAAAAAAAAATTTTTTTTTTGCATGTATTTTGATCAAAAATCTCAGAAAAAAATCATGTAAAAAGATAGGGAATAACACTTAAATTCATCAATTTTTTAAAAAATTGTGGAAAGTGGCATCATGAAAAACTTTTTCTCAAAGAATTTTGCATATTTGTTAAAAAAGTAAACAGTTTTTGCAAAATGCAAAAATTTTCATAATATTTTTTGCACACTTGTCGTCAATCATCATGCCCTGCATCTGTTCAGTGAGTCCGCAGGAACTCGCTTGTCAAATTTGGCAAATGAATGCTTCGTCATTTGGTATAATATTCACAGCTGCTTGGATCGTGCCCGCGCAGCTGAAGTGATATCATCTGCAGCATTGTTCACACAGAACTCCGCGGCTGATGATAGTTTTCTCAACTCTATATGATTTTTTTCCACATGGAGCGGGGTAATCTTCGCTTCCGATCAGTTCACTTGCAAAACGCGCTCTTCGCTGCTCCGTTGCTATCATTTAAGGTTATCGAAAAATTATTTAATAAGTTTATTACAACAATTAGGCTTATATTGGGATGATCTCGGGAAACGCCAATACCTTCAGAGTAAGTGAGAGAAGTTCTCCCATATAGTAGATAAGATCTCTACTATTGCACAAAGAGAACCTCAATTGCAAAACTAACAGACACATCCAATGGCGTTCTTTCGCTCGACGAGATCGTCAAAGGTGAGACAGTAGAACAGACTCTCAAAGAGAAGCTCTCACCATCTAAACCAATTGATGAGAACTTAACTACACCAGTCTCAAACGAAACAGTCCCTTTCCATCCATCGACATTTGATCAGATAAACATTCAACATATAAAGAAGGCAGCCATGAGAACGCACGGATTGCATGGACCATCTGGCCTCAATGCAAATGAATGGAGATGTATTTTAATACAGTTCGGGCAACAATCAGTTACGGTTTCAAAAACAGTTGCTAAAAATGCCAAAAAAATTAGTCACCGAAGAACTAAATCCAGAACTAACGGAACCATATAACGCATGTGGATTATTACCCTTAGATAAGAATCCAGGAGTAAGACCCACAGGCATAGGAGAAGTTATGCGTAGAATAATAGGTCAAAAAATAACCAAATGCCTGTAATACGATCTCACGTCGCTTAGTTCGAACTACCAACTCTGTCTAGGACAATAATGTGGCATTGAATATGCGATCCACATGCTAAGATATCAATACAGCAAAACTTCCGCCGATGCTGTTTTACTGATAGATGCCGAAAACGCTTTCAACTCGCTGAACCGAAAACTGGCATTGAAAAACATCGAAAATACTTGCCCTGTTCTTTTAACAGCAATTAAGAACTGAGCGAAAACTTCAGCCGTTGCAAGGCGAATGGCCCTGTTCTACGGGAGATCTGAACTTCAGAAGCTAAAAAAGGTTTTTATGTGAACGCAAGATTAACAGTGCGTTCACTTAATTTTAACTATTAACAGTGCAAGAAAAAGGGTATAACCATTTTTCAGAATGCGAAAACATTTATTGAAAATTTTCTAAATTTGTGAGATTTTCTTTATCATGCAAAAATATTTCTCGAAAAACTTTGTGAAAAGCGTATTTGTTAAAAAATCTGTACAGTTTTTGCAAATTGCAAAAACTTTCATAATGTTTTTTGGCATATTTGTTAAGAAAATCAAAGAAATTCTCAAATATTAAGAAAAATTTCTTTGAAGACTTTCACATTAAAAAGAAAATTGTAACAAGATTTTCTTGTACTGTTGAAAATTAAAGATTTTGATTTTCTTTGTTGTAACTTTGAACATTAAAAAAATTCTTTTTTTTTTGCATGTATTTTGATCAAAAATTTCAAAAAAAAATAATCTAATAAGATAGGGAATAACACTTAAATTCATCAATTTTTTAAAAAATTGTGGAAACATGCATCATGAAAAACTTTTTCTCGAAGAATTTTGCACACTTGTCGTCAATCATCATGCCGTGCATCTGTTGAGTGAGTCCGCAGGAACTCGATTGTCAAATTTGGCAAATTAATGCTTCATCATTTGGTATAATATTCACAACTGCTTGGATCGTGCCCGCGCAGCTGAAGTGATATCATCTGCAGCATTGTTCACACAGAACTCCGCGGCTGATGATAGTTTTCCAAACTCTATATGATTCTTTTCCACATCGAGCGGGGGTCATCTTCGCTTCCGATCAGTTCACTTGCAAAACGTGCTCTTCGCTGCTTCGTTGCTATCATTTAAGGTTATCGGAAAATTATTTAATAAGTTTATTACAACAATTAGGCTTATATTGGGATGATCTTGGGAAACGCCAATACCTTCAGAGTAAGTGAGAGAAGTTCTCCCATATAGTAGATAAGATCTCTACTATTGCACAAAGAGAACCTCAATTGCAAAACTAACAGACACATCCAAAGGCGAACTTTCGCTCGACGAGATCGTCAAAGGTAAGACAGTAGAACAGACTCTCAAAGAGAAGCTCTCACCATCTAAACCAATTGATGAGAACTTTACTGCACCACTCTCAAACGAAATAATTCCTTTCCATCCATCGACATTTGATCAGATAAAAATTCAACATATAAAGAAGGCAGCCATGAGAACGCACGGATCGCATGGACCATCTGGCCTCGATGCAAATGAATGGAGATGTATTTTAACACAGTTCGGGCAACAATCAGTTGAGGTTTCAAAAACAATTGCTAAAATTGCCAAAAAATTAGTCACCGAAGAACTAAATCCAGAACTAATGGAACCATATAACGCATGTAGACTAATACCCTTAGATATGAATCCAGGAGTGAGACCCATAGGCATAGGAGAAGTTATGCGTAGAATAATAGGGCGAAAAATAACCAAATGCCTGAAATACGAACTCACGTCGCTTGGTTCGAACTACCAACTCGGTCTAGGACAATAATGTGGTATTGAATATGCGATCCACATGCTAAGATATCAATACTGCAAAACTTCCGCCGATGCTGTTTTATTGATAGATGCAAAAAACGCTTTCAACTCGCTGAACCGAAAACTGGCATTGAAAAACATCGAAAATACTTGCCCTTTTCTTTTAACAGCAATTAAGAACTCCTACTGCAATCCATCTAAACTGTTCGTTGACAAAAAACCATCTGCTCTCAAGAAGGGACAACCACTAGCAATGGCCATGTACGGTCTAGCCCTAATAAACCTTATAAACCTCAGAGGGAAACCACTAGCAATGGCCATGTACGGTCTAGCCATAATAAACCCTATAAAAATTTTATCAGTTGACGATGTAATCCAGAAATGGTACGCAGACGACCGAAACGCAGTCGGTAAATTAAGCAATCTACGAACCGTCCTCGATAAAATTGTATCACTGGGTAAAATTTTCGGCTACCAATGAATTGTCAAGGATGAAAAACTCGGTGAAGCTCAGAAAATCTTCGCAAATACAGGAATCACGATGAAGGCAGGAGCCCGAGTGCTTGGTTCAGTTATAGGAGCAGAATCTGAATGTAAAAAGTTCCTCGAGTTTCAACAGAATGAGCATATCAGAATTTTGAAAAAACAAACGAAATTCGCTAAAACCTTACCCCAAAATGCTTATGCCTGATATACTAAAAGACTTCAAGAAAAGCTTTCATTTCTTGCTAGGACAACGCCTAACACTATGGAAAACTTAGAAATAAGTGCAAATATTATCAAAGAACTTTTATTACCTAACCTAGTCGGTTAAGACACTTTAAACGCCCAGTTCCGTGAGATATCTTCATTACCCCTTAAAATGGGCGGACTTAACATCAAGCTGCCATCCCATCAGGAAAGCTATCTAGAATGGTCTAAAGAAACATCACTAGTACTGGAATCTCAAGATCCTGTTACAGCAGTAACACAGCAAGAAAAAATCTGTACGAAAATCAAAAAATTAAAAATGATAGAAAAAATCGAAAAAAAAACAAACCACATTAACTTTTTAAATGAAACAGATAAATACGCAATCGACCTGGCCCCTGAAAAATGAGCCTCTAATTGGCTCAATGCTTTACCACTGAGCAGATACAACTTCAACCTGAATAAACTAGAATTCCAAGATGGTATTTACTTAAGATACGGATGGGAGCCGACCAAAACCCCACTCACATGTGCATGTGGTGTTGATTTTAACTTGACACAAGCGCTTCACTGTGCAAAGGCTGGTGACACACACAAAAACACAATGAAAATAGAGACACATCCGCCAACCTCATGAAAGAGGTTTGCCATGACGTCGAGATTGAGCAAAAACTTCAGCCGTTGCAAGGCGAATGGCCCTGTTCTACGGGAGATCTGAACTTCGTAGAAGCTAAAAAAGGTTTTTATGTGAACGCAAGATGGGCTGTTGAGCCAAACATGGAGTTATGTAGCAGATTGTTTTTGGAGGGTATGCATCCCCCTCTCAAGGATTCGACCCCTGACTACCCAAAGGGTCCCCCTTTTGGTACTATTTTTAGCCCTTCATTGATCAAAATATCAAATACTTCCTTCTATTTGTGCCAGTGACGCATCATTAAGCAGAAGAAACACTTAGGACCGAACTTTGCAATTTCCTCCCATAAAATCCGACGCCTCATCAACATCGCTTTCATGCCTTGTTTTTAGGTTGGTCATGCTGATACTTGACGGTCTGTGAGGCTGCAGTTTGCACAAGAGCGTCTCAAGTCTATGTCATCTTAGGGCTTGCACCAGTTGTTACCCTGATTTGCAGGTCCATTGTTGAAAAAGCCATAAACGTTTTTGTAATAACCCGACCTCATCGGAGTCTTCGGCAATAGATTTTACTTGGATTTCAGTCGCAGCTCTGCCGGTGTAGGTGCATTGGTCAAAAGAGGTGTGTAGTGCGTCGCTAACATTGTCCTGAGCTCATCGTTATTCACACCATCAATGAATTTTGAAGCTACTGCCAAGTTCAACCTGATGTTTCACTAGTTTGGTTGACTACATCTTCCTATCAATTCTAATTCATCTAAGAGTTTTCCTATGGTTTAATCTTCACGCTATCTTTGTTTCTCGAAGCGCATCATCGGTTGGTGCCCTTGCACTCCCGAGCCAAAGCGGCTCAACAGTATCTCGAATGTTTTTTCGGCAGTATCCAGCTGGTGTTGCTTTTTCGCCATCGTACAATTCAGGGCTGTCCCTTCCAAGTTGCCGGTGAGCGCACTGCAACTTTGGCTTTCTCTCAAATCTTTTCCTCAAAATGCTGCTTCATGACCACTATGCAGGTATTTATACACCCGTCGGATTCATCCTTGTATAGTCTCGATTTTTTTGAACTCTTAGACTTTTTGCTGCGCTCATTGGTCCTGGACAACTTCGTGATGAACGTCTCCAGAAACCTGTTCAGAGGATCGAACGCGGTGGCCATCGCTGTTGCATCCCGAGATTATCCCGTCTGATTGTTCATCGCTGTTGTTCGAGGCCCTGGAACATCCCTCCTGTCGGAGTCGCTGGGCCTTTCCTGGTTTGAGTAATTTCAATTTGAGGAATCACCTTATCTACTTGCTTGTTCCTCTCACAAATTTCGTTCGTTCGAGACTGGCCTACTGCCAGTAGAGCCCTCTCTGATGTTCGAGGGATTCCTGGGCCTGTTACTCTCAGTGGTGCCACTCGATGAGTTATCTCTTCCTCTCGTGGACCCATACATCCATTCTCTGTTTTAATGTTCATTGAAGTTCTCAGTTGCGACATTTGTTATCGATTAAGAGTCCCGGTCAAAGTAGCGAAATCATGGCCCTGTTCTACGGGAGTAGATTCACTCATTACTCTCTTGATCCCAATTCCATCAGTTTCACGTCCCGCCAGATTCTCATACTGATAGATGCCGAAAACGCTTTCAACTCACTGAACCGAAAACTGGCATTGAAAAACATCGAAAATACTTGCCCTGTTCTTTTAACAGCAATTAAGAACTCCTACTTCAATCCATCTAAACTGTTCGTTAACAAAAAACCATCTGCTCTCAAGAAGGGACAACCCAGAGGGAAACCACTAGCAATGGCCATGTACGGTCTAGCCATAATAAACCTTATAAAAATTTTATCAGTAGACGATATAATCCAGAAATGGTACGCAGACGACCGAAACGCAGTCGGTAAATTAAGCAATCTACGAACCGTCCTCGATAAAATTGTATCAATGGAGAAAATTTTTGGCTACCAATGAATTGTCAAGGATGAAAAACTCCGTGAAGCTCATAAAATCTTCGCAACTACAGGAATCACGATGAAGGCAGGAGCCCGAGTGCTTGGTTCAGTTATAGGAAAAGAATCTGAATGTAAAAAGTTCCTCGAGTTTCAACAGATTGAGCATATCAAAATTTTGAAAAAAAACAAACGAAATTCGATAAAACTTTACCCCAAAACTCTTATGCCTGATATACTAAAAGACTTCAAGAAAAGCTTTCATTTCTTGCCAGGACAACGCATAACACTATGGAAAACTTAGAAATACGTGCAAATATTATCAAAGAACAATTATTACCTAATCTAGTCGGTTAAGACACTTTAAACGCCCAGTTTTCCTTGAGATATCTTCATTACCCCTTAAAATGGGCGGACATAACATCAAGCTGCCATCCCATCAGGAAAGCTATCTAGAATGATCCAAGGAAACATCACTAGTACTGGAATCTCAAGATCCTGTTACAGCAGTAACACAGCAAGAAAAAATCTGTACGAAAATCAAAAAACTAAAAATCATATAAAAAATCGAAAAGAAACAAACCACATTAACTTTTTAAATGAAACAGATAAATACGCAATCGACCTGGCCTCTGAAAAAGGAGCCTCTAATTGGCTCAATGCTTTACCACTGAGCAGATACAACTTCAACCTGAATAAATTAGAATTCCGAGTTGGTATTTACTTAAGATACGGATGGGAGCCGACAAAAACCCCACTCACATGTGCATGTGGTGCTGATTTTAACTTGACACAAGCGCTTCACTGTGCAAAGGCTGGTGACACACACAAAAAAACACAATGAAAATAGAGACACATCCGCCAACCTCATGAACGAGGTTTGCCATGACGTCGAGATTGAGCGAAAACTTCAGCCGTTGCAAGGCGAATGGCCCTGTTCTACGGGAGATCTGAACTTCAGAAGCTAAAAAAGGTTTTTATGTGAACGCAAGATTAACAGTGCGTTCACTTAATTTTAACTATTAACAGTGCAAGAAAAAGGGTATAACAATTTTTCAGAATGCGAAAACATTTATTGAAAATTTTCTAAATTTGTGAGATTTTCTTTATCATGCAAAAATATTTCTCGAAAAACTTTGTGAAAAGCGTATTTGTTAAAAAATCTGTACAGTTTTTGCAAATTGCAAAAACTTTCATAATGTTTTTTGGCATATTTGTTAAGAAAATCAAAGAAATTCTCAAATATTAAGAAAAATTTCTTTGAAGACTTTCACATTAAAAAGAAAATTGTAACAAGATTTTCTTGTACTGTTGAAAATTAAAGATTTTGATTTTCTTTGTTGTAACTTTGAACATTAAAAAAATTCTTTTTTTTTTGCATGTATTTTGATCAAAAATTTCAAAAAAAAATAATCTAATAAGATAGGGAATAACACTTAAATTCATCAATTTTTTAAAAAATTGTGGAAACATGCATCATGAAAAACTTTTTCTCGAAGAATTTTGCACACTTGTCGTCAATCATCATGCCGTGCATCTGTTGAGTGAGTCCGCAGGAACTCGATTGTCAAATTTGGCAAATTAATGCTTCATCATTTGGTATAATATTCACAACTGCTTGGATCGTGCCCGCGCAGCTGAAGTGATATCATCTGCAGCATTGTTCACACAGAACTCCGCGGCTGATGATAGTTTTCCAAACTCTATATGATTCTTTTCCACATCGAGCGGGGGTCATCTTCGCTTCCGATCAGTTCACTTGCAAAACGTGCTCTTCGCTGCTTCGTTGCTATCATTTAAGGTTATCGGAAAATTATTTAATAAGTTTATTACAACAATTAGGCTTATATTGGGATGATTTTGGGAAACGCCAATACCTTCAGTGTAAGTGAGAGAAGTTCTCCCATATAGTAGATAAGATCTCTACTATTGCACAAAGAGAACCTCAATTGCAAAACTAACAGACACATCCAAAGGCGAACTTTCGCTCGACGAGATCGTCAAAGGTAAGACAGTAGAACAGACTCTCAAAGAGAAGCTCTCACCATCTAAACCAATTGATGAGAACTTTACTGCACCAGTCTCAAACGAAATAATTCCTTTCCATCCATCGACATTTGATCAGATAAACATTCAACATATAAAGAAGGCAGCCATGAGAACGCACGGATTGCATGGACCATCTGGCCTCGATGCAAATGAATGGAGATGTCTTTTAACACAGTTCGGGCAACAATCAGTTGAGGTTTCAAAAACAATTGCTAAAATTGCCAAAAAATTAGTCACCGAAGAACTAAATCCATAACTAATGGAACCATATAACGCATGTAGATTAATACCCTTAGATATGAATCCAGGAGTGAGACCCATAGGCATAGGAGAAGTTATGCGTAGAATAATAGGGCGAAAAATAACCAAATGCCTGAAATACGAACTCACGTCGCTTGGTTCGAACTACCAACTCGGTCTAGGACAATAATGTGGCATTGAATATGCGATCCACATGCTAAGATATCAATACTGCAAAACTTCCGCCGATGCTGTTTTATTGATAGATGCAAAAAACGCTTTCAACTCGCTGAACCGAAAACTGGCATTGAAAAACATCGAAAATACTTGCCCTTTTCTTTTAACAGCAATTAAGAACTCCTACTCCAATCCATCTAAACTGTTCGTTGACAAAAAACCATCTGCTCTCAAGAAGGGACAACCACTAGCAATGGCCATGTACGGTCTAACCCTAATAAACCTTATAAACCTCAGAGGGAAACCACTAGCAATGGCCATGTACGGTCTAGCCATAATAAACCTTATAAAAATTTTATCAGTTGACGATGTAATCCAGAAATGGTACGCAGACGACCGAAACGCAGTCGGTAAATTAAGCAATCTACGAACCGTCCTCGATAAAATTGTATCACTGGGTAAAATTTTCGGCTACCAATGAATTGTCAAGGATGAAAAACTCGGTGAAGCTCAGAAAATCTTCGCAAATACAGGCATCACGATGAAGGCAGGAGCCCGAGTGCTTGGTTCAGTTATAGGAGCAGAATCTGAATGTAAAAAGTTCCTCGAGTTTCAACAGAATGAGCATATCAGAATTTTGAAAAAACAAACGAAATTAGATAAAACCTTACCCCAAAATGCTTATGCCTGATATACTAAAAGACTTCAAGAAAAGTTTTCATTTCTTGCTAGGACAACGCCTAACACTATGGAAAACATAGAAATAAGTGCAAATATTATCAAAGAACATTTATTACCTAACCTAGTCGGTTAAGACACTTTAAACGCCCAGTTCCGTGAGATATCTTCATTACCCCTTAAAATGGGCGGACTTAACATCAAGCTGCCATCCCATCAGGAAAGCTATCTAGAATGGTCTAAAGAAACATCACTAGTACTGGAATCTCAAGATCCTGTTACAGCAGTAACACAGCAAGAAAAAATCTGTACGAAAATCAAAAAATTAAAAACGATAGAAAAAATCGAAAAAAAAACAAACCACATTAACTTTTTAAATGAAACAGATAAATACGCAATCGACCTGGCCCCTGAAAAATGAGCCTCTAATTGGCTCAATGCTTTACCACTGAGCAGATACAACTTCAACCTGAATAAATTAGAATTCCGAGATGGTATTTACTTAAGATACGGATGGGAGCCGACCAAAACCCCACTCACATGTGCATGTGGTGTTGATTTTAACTTGACACAAGCGCTTCACTGTGCAAAGGCTGGTGACACACACAAAAACACAATGAAAATAGAGACACATCCGCCAACCTCATGAAAGAGGTTTGCCATGACGTCGAGATTGAGCAAAAACTTCAGCCGTTGCAAGGCGAATGGCCCTGTTCTACGGGAGATCTGAACTTCGTAGAAGCTAAAAAAGGTTTTTATGTGAACGCAAGATGGGCTGTTGAGCCAAACATGGAGTTATGTAGCAGATTGTTTTTGGAGGGTATGCATCCCCCTCTCAAGGATTCGACCCCTGACTACCCAAAGGGTCCCCCTTTTGGTACTATTTTTAGCCCTTCATTGATCAAAATATCAAATACTTCCTTCTATTTGTGCCAGTGACGCATCATTAAGCAGAAGAAACACTTAGGACCGAACTTTGCAATTTCCTCCCATAAAATCCGACGCCTCATCAACATCGCTTTCATGCCTTGTTTTTAGGTTGGTCATGCTGATACTTGACGGTCTGTGAGGCTGCAGTTTGCACAAGAGCGTCTCAAGTCTATGTCATCTTAGGGCTTGCACCAGTTGTTTCCTGATTTGCAGGTCCATTGTTGAAAAAGCCATAAACGTTTTTGTAATAACCCGACCTCATCGGAGTCTTCGGCAATAGATTTTCCTTGGATTTCAGTCGCAGCTCTGCCGGTGTAGGTGCATTGGTCAAAAGAGGTGTGTAGTGCGTCGCTAACATTGTCCTGAGCTCATCGTTATTCACACCATCAATGAATTTTGAAGCTACTGCCAAGTTCAACCTGATGTTTCACTAGTTTGGTTGACTACATCTTCTTATCAATTCTAATTCATCTAAGAGTTTGCCTATGGTTTAATCTTCACGCTATCTTTGTTTCTCGAAGCGCATCATCGGTTGGTGCCCTTGCACTCCCGAGCCAAAGCGGCTCAACAGTATCTCGAATGTTTTTTCGGCAGTATCCAGCTGGTGTTGCTTTTTCGCCATCGCACATTTCAGGGCTGTCCCTTCCAAGTTGCCGGTGAGCGCACTGCAATTTTGGCTTTCTCTCAAATCTTTTCCTCAAAATGCTGCTTCATGACCACTATGCAGGTATTTATACACCCGCCGGATTCATCCTTGTATAGTCTCGATTTTTTTGAACTCTTAGACTTTTTGCTGCGCTCATTGGTCCTGGACAACTTCGTGATGAACGTCTCCAGAAACCTGTTCAGAGGATCGAACGCGGTGGCCATCGCTGTTGCATCCCGAGATTATCCCGTCTGATTGTTCATCGCTGTTGTTTGAGGCCCTGGAACATCCCTCCTGTCGGAGTCGCTGGGCCTTTCCTGGTTTGAGTAATTTCAATTTGAGGAATCACCTTATCTACTTGCTTGTTCCTCTCACAAATTTCGTTCGTTCGAGACTGGCCTACTGCCAGTAGAACCCTCTCTGATGTTCGAGGGATTCCTGGGCCTGTTACTCTCAGTGGTGCCACTCGATGAGTTATCTCTTCCTCTCGTGGACCCATACATCCATTCTCTGTTTTAATGTTCATTGAAGTTCTCAGTTGCGACATTTGTTATCGATTAAGAGTCCCGGTCAAAGTAGCGAAATCATGGCCCTGTTGTACGGGAGTAGATTCACTCATTACTCTCTTGATCCCAATTCCATCAGTTTCACGTCCCGCCAGATTCTCATCCTGATCAAGCTCTGATGAACCTCTACTTCCAATATTGAACTTTTGTCGTACCAGGCCTTTTGACTCCTTGATACAACCCTTCCGCATGAAATTTTTTTGCCCTTCTTGTCCGAGTCTTTTTGGTTCTCTCCACAAAAGCTTTATTCAATGAATCCCTTCGTCTCTTCAGTATAAACATCCTAAAGCTATCACATCTTTAATCATCTTAACATGTTGCTTTTTACTGCTCACTCATTTGACTCGCTTTCTTTCTCATTTGGCTCGCTTTCTTTCTTATTTGTTGTCTAAGATAATAGAAACAAAATACGATATTTTCCGAAAGTTTTAACTAACAAGTGACCACGAATCTTACAAAAGTATCACCTTACAGCGTATCTCTAATTTATGTACAACAATTGTAGTATAAACAACTGGAATTTTTTGAAATAATCGACTAAAAGATATTCTGTCAAATCTAGAATTAGTATTTGTATCAAATTCAAAGTAGTAATCGAAAAAATGTTCCTTATCTTCAATTGTGGTTTCACAGGCTCTTCCATTGTTTTGTTTTTTACTGATCGAACACTCAACCTGAGTTAACTCTTTTAAAAAAAACTTTCTTAATACACTTGGCAGTACTCTTCTTTTCTAAAACCTCCTCTCCATCTTTTTAACAAAATTATTAAAGTTTCTGTGTTTCGATACAAATTAAAACTATGTATGAGTCATCGCGATTTCCCTAATGGAAGTAGAAACAATTATGAAAGTTTTTTGTGATTTTTCCCCGTATTGAAATTGCGTAGGCGTTACTATTTTTATAGAAATCTGTAAAAATCATTCTTGACAATGGCAGCTGCTATTTGCCAAGTTCTTCCCAGTTTTTATTCAGAATAAAATATTAAATCATTGATTATTTCTGTTTCCAACGCTTTTTACGAAAAATAAATTGTAATCGAAGATTTTTTCGTGTCTACTCACAATTTTTTTTGTTCCTTGGGAGGTTGAAAGTTTCAATTAATTTTAAAAGGAACATCTTTTAGCCAAAATCTTCAGAGATTAGACAATTATCAATACATATATCAAGAAATTCATTGTCTTTTCACTTTGGACCAACACAGATTCTATTCAAATTTTGTCACATCAAGTGATGAAGTACTCAATCAGGCTAATTGCGGAATGCAGCATCACTTACAATGGATAAGAGCTAAAAAAACACCAAGCGTATCAAGTAAACAACTCGTTCGAAAAAATTTCATAAAACACTATCTAAATTCTAATCAAAAACTTGCATCTACGCAAACTCTGGGCTCAGCAATTCTAGACAGAATTCAAAAGAATCAACACTTAAAATTTGAATCTGATTTGTTCAAATTAATTGATCGTTCTATTGATGGTTATGACTCAGTAAATAGTGAGCGTGTCAATTTTTCTAATATTTTTTGATTATTTCATCATAAAATTTTTCTCAAATTTGTTTTATTTCAATTCAAAAGCTTTTCAACGAATACATTTATATTTTTTTTTCTACAAGATGCAAAAAAAATAATAATTTTTTAACAGATATGGATATTTCAGTGAAAAATTTCTGCAGGACACAATTTTTTTCATATATTTTTTTAAAAAGTTTTTGCAAAAACCTAACTTCCTTTCTCTCATTGTTAAATTATTGGTTAACAATTATCAGTATTGATGACTTTGAGTGCTATTTCTTATCATAGTTCATTGTTTTTCTGCGTTTTTTGATCAATTTACATGCAGAAAAATGAATTTTGTAATGATCAAAGTTAGAACAAAGAAGTTCATCAATTTTAATTTTCATCAGTGCAAGAAACTCTTGTTACAATTTTCTTTAAAATGCGAAAACATTTAACGAAATTTTTCTTAATTTGCGAGATTTTCTTTGTTTTTTTTAACAAGTGTGCAAAAAATATTATGAAAGTTTTTGCAATTTGCAAAAATTGTACAGATTTTTTAACAAATATGCGAAATTTTTCGAAAATTTTTTTTGGATGATGCAAAAACAAATTTTTAAAAAACAAATGCAAAAACCAATTTTTTTTACTTACGCATATGCTTAAAAACACAAACCATTTTAATGTAAAAAAACTTGTTAAATTATTGCAAAAAAGTTTTCATAATTGAGGACTTTGAGTGCTATTCTCTAACTTTATACATTGTTCTTCTGATTTTTTTAAATCAATATACATGCAAAAAAAGATTTTTTTTAAATCAAAATTGAAACAAAAAAATTCCTTTACTTTAACTATTAACAGTGCAAGAAAAAGGGGTATAACATTTTTTCAGAATGCGAAAACATTTATTGAAAATTTTCTAAATTTGTGAGATTTTCTTTATCATGCAAAAAGTTTTCTCGAAAAACTTTGTGAAAAGCGTATTTGTTAAAAAATCTGTACAGTTTTTGCAAATTGCAAAAACTTTCATAATATTTTTTGGCATATTTGTTAAGAAAATCAAAGAAATTATCGAATATTAAGAAAAATTTCTTTGAAGATTTTCACATTAGAAAGAAAATTGTAACAAGATTTTCTTGTACTGTTGAAAATTAAAGATTATGATTTTCTTTGATGTAACTTTGAACAGTAAAAAATTCTTTTTTTTTGCATGTATTTTGATCAAAAATCTCAAAAAAAAACAATGTAATAAGATAGGGAATAACACTTAAATTCATCAATATTTTAAAAAATCATGAAAAGTTGCATCATGAAAAATTTTTTCTCGAAGAATTTTGCTTATTTGTTAAAAATTGTAAACAGTTTTTGCAAAATGCAAAAATTTTCATAATATTTTTTGCACACTTGTCGTCAATCATCATGCCCTGCATCTGTTGAGTGAGTCCGCAGGAATTCGATTGTCAAATTTGGCAAATGAATGCTTCGTAAATTGGTATAATATTCACAGCTGCTTGGATCGTGCCCGGGCAGCTGGTGTGATAACATCTGCAGCATTGTTCACACAGAATTCCGCAGTTGATGATAGTTTTCCCAACTCTATATGATTGTTTTCCACATGGAGCAAGTCATCTTCGCTTCCGATCAGTTCACTTGCAAAACGCGCTCTTCGCTGCTTCGTTGCTATCAATTAAGGTTATCGGAAAAATATTTAATAAGTTTATTACAACAATTAGGCTTATGTTGGGATGATCTTGGGAAACGCCAATACCTTCAGAGTAAGTGAGAGAAGTTCTCCCATATAGTAGATAAGATCTCTACTATTGCACAAAGAGAACCTCAATTGCAAAACTAACAGACACATCCAATGGCGTTCTTTCGCTCGACGAGATCGTCAAAGGTGAGACAGTAGAACAGACTCTCAAAGAGAAGCTCTCACCATCTAAACCAATTGATGAGAACTTAACTACACCAGTCTCAAACGAAACAATTCCTTTCCATCCATCGACATTTGATCAGATAAACATTCAACATATAAAGAAGGCAGCCATGAGAACGCACGGATTGCATGGACCATCAATGCAAATGAATGGAGATGTATTTTAACATAGTTCGGGCAACAATCAGTTGAGGTTTCAAAAACATTTGCTAAAATTGCCAAAAAAATTAGTCACCGAAGAACTAAATCCAGAACTAATGGAACCATATAACGCAGGTAGATTAATACCCTTAGATAAGAATCCAGGAGTAAGACCCATAGGCATAGGAGAAGTTATGCGTAAAATAATAGGTCAAAAAATAACCAAATGCCTGAAATACGAACTCACGTCGCTTGGTTTGAACTACCAACTCTGTCTAGGACAATAATGTGGCATTGAATATGCGATCCACATGCTAAGATATCAATACAGCAAAACTTCCGCCAATGCTGTTTTACTGATAGATGCCGAAAACGCTTTCAACTCGCTGAACCGAAAACTGGCATTGAAAAACATCGAAAATACTTGCCCTTTTCTTTTAACAGCAATTAAGAACTCCTACCCCAATCCATCTAAACTGTTCGTTAACAAAAAACCATCTGCTCTCAAGAAGGGACAACCCAGAGGGAAACCACTAGCAATGGCCATGTACGGTCTAGCCATAATAAACCTTATTAAAATTTTATCAGTAGACGATGTAATCCAGAAATGGTACGCAGACGACCGAAACGCAGTCGGTAAATTAAGCAATCTACGAACCGTCCTCGATAAAATTGTATCACTGGGTAAAATTTTCGGCTACCAATGAATTGTCAAAGATGAAAAACTCGGTGAAGCTCAGAAAATCTTCGCAAATACAGGAATCACGATGAAGGCAGGAGCCCGAGTGCTTGGTTCAGTTATAGGAACAGAATCTGAATGTAAAAAGTTCCTCGAGTTTCAACAGAATGAGCATATCAAAATTTTGAAAAAACAAACGAAATTCGCTAAAACCTTACCCCAAAACGCTTATGCCTGATATACTAAAAGACTTCAAGAAAAGCTTTCATTTCTTGCCAGGACAACGCCTAACCTTATGGAAAACTTAGAAATAAGTGCAAATATTATCAAAGAACAATTATTACCTAACCTAGTCGGTTAAGACACTTTAAACGCCCAGTTCCGTGAGATATCTTCATTACCCCTTAAAATGGGCGGAATTAACATCAAGCTGCCATCCCATCAGGAAAGCTATCTAGAATGGTCTAAAGAAACGTCACTAGTACTGGAATCTCAAGATCCTGTTACAGCAGAACACAGCAAGAAAAAATCTGTACGAAAATCAAAAAATTAGAAATGATAGAAAAATCGAAAAAAAAATAAACCACATTAACTCTTTAAATGAAACAGATAAATACGCAATCGACCTGGCCTCTGAAAACTGAGCCTCTAATTGGCTCAATGCTTTACCACTGAGCAGATACAACTTCAACCTGAATAAATCAGAATTCCGAGATGGTATTTACTTAAGATACGGATGGGAGCCGACCAAAAAACCACTCACATGTGCATGTGGTGCTAATTTTAACTTGACACAAGCACTTCACTGTGCAAAGGCTGGTGACACACACAAAAAACACAATGAAAATAGAGACACATTTGCCAACCTCATGAACGAGGTTTGCCATGACGTCGAGATTGAGCCGAAACTTCAGCCGTTGCAAGGCGAAAGCTTTGTCAACAATTCAACTACAACTGAAGATGAGGCACGACTTGACATTAAGGCAAACAGACTCTGGGGTTCACGATTCAGCCGCGCTTTCTTTGATGTGAAAATTTTCAACTCCCAAGCCAAAACATCGCTAAAACTTCATAAAGACGCATACAAATACCACCAAACGCTGAAGAACTCCAAATATCAGCAAAGAGTTTTAAACGTAGAGCAGAGTAGCTTCTGCCCGCAACTTTTCGGATGCACCTGTGACGCTGCTCCAACAGCCACGCGACCATGGAGCGATTAGCAGAAAAACTAAATGAAAAAAGACAAGAAAGCTATCCAGAATCTATAAACTACCTAAGAACTAAAATAAGCTTCCCGCTCCTGAGGAGCTCTATAGTTTGTATAAGCGTGTGCAGATCGCTACGCAAAGTTCAATTGATCGACATCTCCATAAGCGCTATTGTAGAGGAAGGACGGCTAAGGTAAATAAACGTTACGACGATGCATTTGATGCTGATTTATGACTTTATTGCTGATGTATATGCATTTTTATAATGCTGGTATGGCCGTATCCAGCTTTTGCACTTACCGTAACCAAACTTGTTGAATTATTGCAAAAAATTTTTCATAATTGAGGACTTTGAACGCTATTCTCTAACTTAATAGATTGTTCTTCTGATTTTTTTAAATCAATAGACATGCAAAAAAAAGATTTTTTTTATATCAAAATTGAAACAAAAAATATTCATTTACTTTAACTATTAACAGTGCAAGAAAAAGGGGTATAACAATTTTTCAGAATGCGAAAACATTTATTCAAAATTTTCTACATTTGTAAGGTTTTCTTTATCAAGCAAAAAATTATCTCGAAAAACTTTGTAAAAAGCGTATTTGTTAAAAAATCTGTACAGTTTTTGCAAATTGCAAAAACTTTCATAATATTTTTTGGCATATTTGTTAAGAAAATCAAAGAAATTATCGAATATTAAGAAAAATTTCTTTGAAGATTTTCACATTAGAAAGAAAATTGTAACAAGATTTTCTTGTACTGTTGAAAATTAAAGATTATGATTTTCTTTGTTGTAACTTTTAACATTAAAAAATTCTTTTTTTTGCATGTATTTCGATCAAAAATCTCAAAAAAAAACAATGTAATAAGATAGGGAATAACACTTAAATTCATCAATTTTTTAAAAAATCATGAAAAGTTGCATCATTAAAAACTTTTTCTCGAAGAATTTTGCATGTTTGTTAAAAAATATAAACAGTTTTTGCAAAATGCAAAAATTTTCTTAATATTTTTTGCACAGTTGTCGTCAATCATCATGCCCTGCATCTGTTGAGTGAGTCTGCAGGATTTCAATTGTGAAATTTGGCAAATGAATGCTTCGTCAATTGGTATAATATTCACAGCTGCTTGGATCGTGCCCGTGCAGCTGAAGTGATATCATCTGCAGCATTGTTCACACAGAACTCCGCGGCTGATGATAGTTTTCCCAACTCTATATGATTCTTTTCCACATGGAGCGGGGTCATCTTCGCTTCTGATCAGTTCACTTGCAAAACGCGCTCTTCGCTGCTTCGTTGCTATCATTTAAGGTTATCGGAAAACTATTTAATAAGTTTATTACAACAATTAGGTTTATATTGGAATGATCTTGGGAAACGCCAATACCTTCAGAGTAAGTGAGAGAAGTTCTCTCATATAGTAGATAAGATCTCTACTATTGCACAAAGAGAACCTCAATTGCAAAACTAACAGACACATCCAATGGCGTTCGTTCGCTCGACGAGATCGTCAAAGGTAAGACAGTAGAACAGACTCTCAAAGAGAAGCTCTCACCATCTAAACCAATTGATGAGAACTTTACTACACCAGTCTCAAACGAAACAATTCCTTTCCATCCATCGACATTTGATCAAATAAACATTCAACATATAGAGAAGGCAGCCATGAGAATGCACGGATTGCATGGACCATCTGGCCTCGATGCAAACGAATGGAGATGTATTTTAACACAGTTCGGGCAACAATCAGTTTTGGTTTCAAAAACAATTGCTAAAATTGCCAAAAAATTAGTCACCGAAGAACTAAATCCAGAACTAATGGAAACATATAACGCATGTAGATTAATACCCTTAGATAAGAATCCAGGAGTAAGACCCATAGGCATAGGAGAAGTTATGCGTAGAATAATAGGGCAAAAAACAACCAAATGCCTGAAATACGAACTCACGTCGCTTGGTTCGAACTACCATTTCTGTCTAGGACAATAATGTGGCATTGAATATGCGATCCACATGCTAAGATATCAATACAGCAAAACTTCCGCCGATGCTGTTTTACTGATAGATACCGAAAACGCTTTCAACACGCTGAACCGAAAACTGGCATTGAAAAACATCGAAAATACTTGCCCTTTTCTTTTAACAGCAATTAAGAACTCCTACTCCAATCCATCTAAACTGTTCGTTAACAAAAAACCATCCGCTCTCAAGAAGGGACAACCCAGAGGGAAACCACTAGCAATGGCCATGTACGGTCTAGCCATAATAAACCTTATAAAAATTTTATCAGTAGACGATGTAATCCAGAAATGGTACGCAGACGACCGAAACGCAATCGGTAAATTAAGCAATCTACGAACCGTCCTCGATAAAATTGTATCACTGGGTAAAATTTTCAGGTACCAATGAATTGTCAAGGATGAAAAACTCGGTGAAGCTCAGAAAATCTTCGCAAATACAGGAATCACGATGAAGGCAGGAGCCCGAAGGCTTGGTTCAGTTATAGGAACAGAATCTGAATGTAAAAAATTCCTCGAGTTTCAACAAAATGAGCATATCAAAATTTTGAAAAAACAAACGAAATTCGCTAAAACCTTACCCCAAAACGCTTATGCCTGATATACTAAACGACTTCAAGAAAAGTTTTCATTTCTTGCCAGGACAACGCCTAACACTATGGAAAATTTAGAAATAAGTGCAATTTTTATCAAAGAACAATTATTACCTAACCTAGTCGGTTAAGACACTTTAAACGCCCAGTTCCGTGAGATATCTTCATTACCCCTTAAAATGGGTGGACTTGACATCAAGCTGCCATCCCATCAGGAAAGCTATCTAGAACGGTCTAAAGAAACATCACTAGTACTGGAATCTCAAGATCCTGTTACAGCAGTAACACAGCAAGAAAAAATCTGTACGAAAATCAAAAAATTAAAAATGATAGTAAAAATAGAAAAAAAACAAACCACATTAACTCTTTAAATGAAACAGATAAATACGCAATCGACCTGGCCTCTGAAAAATGAGCATCTAATTGGCTCAATGCTTTACCACTGAACAGATACAACTTCAACCTGAGTAAATCAGAATTCCGAGATGGTATTTACTTAAGATACGGATGGGAGCCGACTAAAACCCCACTCACATGTGATTGTGGTGCTAATTTTAACTTGACACAAGCGCTTCACTGTGCAAAGGCTGGTGACACAAACAAAAAACACAATGAAAAAAGAGACACATTCGCCAACCTCATGAAGGAGGTTTGCCATGACGTCGAGATTGAGCCGAAACTTCAACCGTTGCAAGGCGAAAGCTTTGTCAACAATTCAACTGCAACTGAAGATGAGGCACGACTTGACATCAAGGCAAACGGACTCTGGGGTTCACGATTCAGCCGCGCTTTCTTTGATGTGAAAATTTTCAACTCCCAAGCCAAAACATCGCTAAAACTTCATAAAGACGCATACAAATACCACCAAACGCTGAAGAAGTCCAAATATCAGCAAAGAATTTTAAACGTAGAGCAGAGTAGCTTCTGCCCGCTACTTTTCGGACGCACCTGTGACGCTGCTCCATCAGCCACGGCGACCATGGAGCGATTAGCAGAAAAACTAAGTGAAAAAAGACAAGAAAGCTATCCAGAATCTATAAACTACCTAAGAACTAAAATAAGCTTCCCGCTCCTGAGGAGCTCTATAATATGTATAAGCGTGTGCAGATCGCTACGCAAAGTTCAATTGATCGACATCTCCATAAGCGCTATTGTAGAGGAAGGACGGCTAAGGTAAATAAACTTTACGACGATGCATTTGATGCTGATTTATGACTTTATTGCTGATGTATATGCATTTTTATAATGCTGGTATGGCCGTATCCAGCTTGTGCACTTACCGTAACCAAACTTGTTAAATTATTGCAAAATTTTTTTTCATAATTGAGGACTTTGAGTGCTATTCTCTAACTTAATACATTGTTCTTCAGATTTTTTTAAATCAATAGACATGAAAAAAAAAAAGATTTTTTTAAATATCAGAATTGAAACAAAAAAATCCCTTTACTTTAACTATTAACAGTGCAAGAAAAAGGGGTAAAACAATTTTTCAGAATGCGAAAACATTTATTGAAAATTTTCTAAATTTGTGAGTTTTTCTTTATCATGCAAAAAATTTTCTCGAAAAACTTTGTGAAAAGCGTATTTGTTAAAAAATCTGTACAGTTTTTGCAAATTGCAAAAACTTTCATAATATTTTTTGGCATATTTGTTAAAAAAATCAAAGAAATTCTCGAATATTTCACATTAAAAAGAAAATTGTAACAAGATTTTCTTGTACTGTTGAAAATTAAAGATTATGATTTTCTTTGTTGTAACTTTTAACATTAAATAATTCTTTTTTTTGCATGTATTTTGATCAAAAGTCTCAAAAATAAACAAAGTAATAAGATAGGGAATAATACTTAAATTCATCAATTTTTTAAAAAATCATGAAAAGTTGCATCATGAAAAATTTTTTCTCGAAGAATTTTGCATATTTGTTAAAAACTGTAAACAGTTTTTGCAAAATGCAAAAAATTTTCATAATATTTTTTGCACACTTGTCGTCAATCATCATGCCCTGCATCTGTTGAGTGAGTCCGCAGGAACTCGATTGTCAAATTTGGCAAATGAATGCTTCGTCAATTGGCATAATATTCACAGCTGCTTGAATCGTGCCCGCGCAGCTGAAGTGATATCATCTGAAGCATTGTTCACCCAGAACTGCGCGGCTGATGATAGTTTTCCCAACTCTACATGATTTTTTTCCACATGGAGTGGGGTCATCTTCGCTTCCGATCAGTTCACTTGCAAAACGCGCTCTTCGCTGCTTCGTTGCTATCATTTAAGGTTATCGGAAATTTATTTAATAAGTTTATTACAACAATTACGTTTATATTGGGATGATCTTGGGAAACGCCAATACCTTCAGAGTAAGTGAGAGAAGTTCTCCCATATAGTAGATAAGATCTCTACTATTGCACAAAGAGAACCTCAATTACAAAACTAACAGACACATCCAATGGCGTTCGTTCGCTCGACGAGATCGTCAAAGGTAAGACAGTACAACAGACTCTCAAAGAGAAGCTCTCACCATTTTTTTGGTTTCAAAAACAATTGCTAAAATTGCCAAAAATTAGTCACCGAAGAACTAAATCCAGAACTAATGGAACCATATAACGCATGTAGATTAATACCCTTAGATAAGAATCCAGGAGTAAGACCCATAGGCATAGGAGAAGTTATGCGTAGAATAAAAGGGCAAAAAACAACCAAATGCCTGAAATACGAACTCACGTCGCTTGGTTCGAACTACCAACTCTGTCTAGGACAATAATGTGGCATTGAATATGCGATCCACATGCTAAGATATCAATACAGCAAAACTTCCGCCGATGCTGTTTTACTGATAGATGCCGAAAACGCTTTCAACACGCTGAACCGAAAACTGGCATTGAAAAACATCGAAAATACTTGCCCTTTTCTTTTAACAGCAATTAAGAACTCCTATTCCAATCCATCTAAACTGTTCGTTAACAAAAAAACCATCCGCTCTCAAGAAGGGACAACCCAGAGGGAAACCACTAGCAATGGCCATGTACGGTCTAGCCATAATAAACCTTATAAAAATTTTATCAGTAGACGATGTAATCCAGAAATGGTACGCAGACGACCGAAACGCAGTCGGTAAATTAAGCAATCTACGAACCGTCCTCGATAAAATTGTATCACTGGGTAAAATTTTCGGCTACCAATGAATTGTCAAGGATGAAAAACTCGGTGAAGCTCAGAAAATCTTCGCAAATACAGGAATCACGATGAAGGCAGGAGCCCGAGTGCTTGGTTCAGTTATAGGAACAGAATCTGAATGTAAAAAGTTCCTCGAGTTTCAACAGAATGAGCATATCAAAATTTTGAAAAAACAAACGAAATTCGCTAAAACCTTACCCCAAATGCCTTATATACTAAAAGACTTCAAGAAAAGCTTTCATTTCTTGCCAGGACAACGCCTAACACTATGGAAAACTTAGAAATAAGTGCAAATATTATCAAAGAACAATTATTACCTAACCTAGTCGGTTAAGACACTTTAAACGCCCAGGTCCGTGAGATATCTTCATTACCCCTTAAAATGGGCAGACTTAACATCAAGCTGCCATCCCACCAGGAAAGCTATCTAGAATGGTCTAAAGAAACATCACTAGTACTGGAATCTCAAGATCCTGTTACAGCAGTAACACAGCAAGAAAAAATCTGTACAAAAATCAAAAAATTAAAAATGATAGAAAAAATCGAAAAAAAAAACAAACCACATTAACTCTTTAAATGAAACAGATAAATACGGAATCGACCTGGCCTCTGAAAAATGAGCATCTAATTGGCTCAATGCTTTACCACTGAACAGATACAACTTCAACCTGAATAAATCAGAATTCCGAGATGGTATTTACTTAAGATACGGATGGGAGCCGACTAAAACCCCACTCACATGTGCATGTGGTGCTAATTTTAACTTTACACAAGCGCTTCACTGTGCAAAGGCTGGTGACACACACAAAAAACACAATGAAAATAGAGACACATTCGCCAACCTCATGAACGAGGTTTGCCATGACGTCGAGATTGAGCCGAAACTTCAGCCGTTGCAAGGCGAAAGCTTTGTCAACAATTCAACTACAACTGAAGATGAGGCACGACTTATAATCAAGGCAAACGGACTCTGGGGTTCACGATTCAGCCGCGCTTTCTTTGATGTGAAAATTTTCAACTCCCAAGCCAAAACATCGCAAAAACTTCATAAAGACGCATACAAATACCACCAAACGCTGAAGAACTCCAAATATCAGCAAAGAATTTTAAACGTAGAGCAGAGTAGCTTCTGCCCGCTACTTTTCGGATGCACCTGTGACGCTGCTCCAACAGAGACACCGACGATGCAGCGATTAGCAGAAAAACTAAGTGAAGAAAGACAAGAAAGCTATCCAGAAACTATAAACTATCTAAGAACTAAAATAAGCTTCGCGCTCCTGAGGAGCTCTATAGTTTGTATAAGCGTGTGCAGATCGCTACGCAAAGTTGAATTGATCGACATCTCCATAAGCGCTATTGTAAAGGAAGGCCGGCTAAGGTAAATAAACGTTACGACGATGCATTTGATGCTGATTTATGACTTTATTGCTGATGTATATGCATTTTTATAATGATGGTATGGCCGTATCCAGCTTTTGCACTTACCGTAACCAAACTTGTTAAATTATTGCAAAAATTTTTTTCACAATTGAGGACTTTGAGTGCTATTCTCTAACTTAATACATTGTTCTTCTGATTTTTTAAATCAATAGACATGAAAAAAAAAAGATTTTTTTTTTAATATCAAAATTGAAACAAAAAAATCCATTTACTTTAACTATTAACAGTGCAAGAAAAAGGGGTATAATAATTTTTCAGAATGCGAAAACATTTATTGAAAATTTTCTAAATTTGTGAGATTTTCTTTATCATGCAAAAAATTTTCTCGAAAAACTTTGTGAAAAGCGTATTTGTTAAAAAATCTGTACAGTTTTTGCAAATTGCAAAAACTTTCATAATATTTTTTGGCATATTTGTTAAGAAAATCAAAGAAATTCTCGAATATTTAGAAAAATTTCTTTGAATATTTTCACATTAAAAAGAAAATTGTAACAAGATTTTCTTGTACTGTTGAAAATTAAAGATTATGATTTTCTTTGTTGTAACTTTTAACATTAAATAATTCTTTTTTTTTTTGCATGTATTTTGATCAAAAGTCTCAAAAAAAAACAAAGTAATAAGATAGGGAATAATACTTAAATTCATCAATTTTTTGAAAAATCATGAAAAGTTGCATCATGAAAAATTTTTTCTCGAAGAATTTTTCATATTTGTTAAAAAATGTAAACAGTTTTTGCAAAATGCAAAAATTTTCATAATATTTTTTGCACACTTGTCGTCAATCATCATGCCCTGCATCTGTTGAGTGAGTCCGCAGGAACTCGATTGTCAAATTTGGCAAATGAATGCTTCACCAATTGGCATAATATTCACAGCTGCTTGAATCGTGCAAGTGCAGCTGAAGTGATATCATCTGCAGCATTTTTCACCCAGAACTCCGCGGCTGATGATAGTTTTACCAACTCTACATGATTTTTTTCCACATGGAGTGGGGTCATCTTCGCTTCCGATCAGCTCACTTGCAAAACGCGCTCTTCGCTGCTTCGTTGCTATCATTTAAGGTTATCGGAAATTTATTTAATAAATTTATTACAACAATTACGTTTATACTGGGATGATCTTGGGAAACGCCAATACCTTCAGAGTAAGTGAGAGAAGTTCTCCCATATAGTAGATAAGATCTCTACTATTGCACAAAGAGAACCTCAATTGCAAAACTAACAGACACATCCAATGGCGTTCGTTCGCTCGACGAGATCGTCAAAGGTAAGACAGTAGAACAGACTCTCAAAGAGAAGCTCTCACCATTTTTTTGGTTTCAAAAACAATTGCTAAAATTGCCAAAAAATTAGTCACCGAAGAACTAAATCCAGAACTAATGGAACCATATAACGCATGTAGATTCATACCCTTAGATAAGAATCCAGGAGTAAGACCCATAGGCATAGGAGAAGTTATGCGTAGAATAATAGGGCAAAAAACAACCAAATGCCTGAAATACGAACTCACGTCGCTTGGTTCGAACTACCAACTCTGTCTAGGACAATAATGTGGCATTGAATATGCGATCCACATGCTAAGATATCAATACAGCAAAACTTCCGCCGATGCTGTTTTACTGATAGATGCAAAAAACGCTTTCAACACGCTGAACCGAAAACTGGCATTGAAAAACATCAAAAATACTTGCCCTTTTCTTTTAACAGCAATTAAGAATTCCTACTCCAATCCATCTAAACTGTTCGTTAACAAAAAACCATCCGCTCTCAAGAAGGGACAACCCAGAGGGAACCCACTAGCAATGGCCATGTACGGTCTAGCCATAATAAACCTTATAAAAATTTTATCAGTAGACGATGTAATCCAGAAATGGTACGCAGACGACCGAAACGCAGTCGGTAAATTAAGCAATCTACGAACCGTCCTCGATAAAATTGTATCACTGGGAAAAATTTTCGGCTACCAATGAATTGTCAAGGATGAAAAACTCGGTGAAGCTCAGAAAATCTTCGCAAATACAGGAATCACGATGAAGGCAGGAGCCCGAGTGCTTGGTTCCGTTATAGGAACAGAATCTGAATGTAAAAAGTTCCTCGAGTTTTAACAGAATGAGCATATCAAAATTTTGAAAAAACAAACGAAATTCGCTAAAACCTTACCCCAAATGCCTGATATACTAAAAGACTTCAAGAAAAGCTTTCGTTTCTTGCCAGGACAACGCCTAACACTATGGAAAACTTAGAAATCAGTGCAAATATTATCAAAGAACAATTATTACCTAACCTAGTCGGTTAAGACACTTTAAACGCCCAGTTCCGTGAGATATCTTCATTACCCCTTAAAATGGGCAGACTTAACACCAAGCTGCCATCCCACCAGGAAAGCTATCTAGAATGGTCTAAAGAAACATCACTAGTACTGGAATCTCAAGATCCTGTTACAGCAGTAACACAGCAAGAAAAAATCTGTACGAAAATCAAAAAATTAAAAATGATAGAAAAAATCGAAAAAAAAAAAACAAACCACATTAACTCTTTAAATGAAACAGATAAATACGCAATCGACCTGGCCTCTGAAAAATGAGCATCTAATTGGCTCAAGGCTTTCCCACTTAACAGATATAACTTCAACCTGAATAAATCAGAATTCCGAGATGGTATTTACTTAAGATACGGATGGGAGCCGACTAAAACCCCACTCACATGTGCATGTGGTGCTAATTTTAACTTGACACAAGCACTTCACTGTGCAAAGGCTGGTGACACACACAAAAAACACAATGAAAATAGGGACACATTCGCCAACCTCATGAACGAGGTTTGCCATGACGTCGAGATTGAGCCGAAACTTCAGCCGTTGCAAGGCGAAAGCTTTGTCAACAATTCAACTACAACTGAAGATGAGGCACGATTTGACATTAAGGCAAACGGATTCTGGGGTTCACGATTCAGCCGCGCTTTCTTTGATGTGAAAATTTTCAACTCCCAAGCCAAAACATCGCGAAAACTTCATAAAGACGCATACAAATACCACCAAACGCTGAAGAACTTCAAATATCAGCAAAGAATTTTAAACGTAGAGCAGAGTAGCTTCTGCCCGCTACTTTTTGGATGCACCTGTGACGCTGCTCCAACAGAGACACCGACGATGCAGCGATTAGCAGAAAAACTAAGTGAAGAAAGACAAGAAAGCTATCCAGAAACTATAAACTATCTAAGAACTAAAATAAGCTTCGCGCTCCTGAGAAGCTCTATAGTTTGTATAAGCGTGTGCGAATCGCTACGCAAAGTTGAATTGATCGACATCTCCATAAGCGCTATTGTAAAGGAAGGCCGCCCAGGGTAAATAAACGTTACGACGATGCATTTGATGCTGATTTCTGACTTTATTGCTGATGTATATGCATTTTTATAACGCTGGTATGGCCGTATCCAGCTTGTGCACTTACCGTAACCAAACCGTAACCAAACGGAGGGGCCCCTTTTGTATTTTAGTTTTTTTTGAAAAAGAACCTCATGATATCGCAGTTGTTTGATCTCATCTCCCTAAAAAAAATTTGCAGTCAATCCGATGCTACTAACTGGGTAAGAAAAGAATATCGTTTTCACTAATGAGAAGTGCGATTCTCTGCCTCCGTGGTACACGTAAGCCAAAACATATTTCGACTACTTACCTCGACTTTAACTCAACACTCTTCAACTAACTGATGAACAATTCCATTTACTACACTCAAGGTAGTCTTTGACTCTATGCCTTTCACTCTTAAACCTGGAGCAGTAGATTTGGTATTAGAGTTTTTAATCACTTTTTTTTATATATTTATTTGTTTATTTATTTATATTTATTATGACGAGCAAAATTCAAGTCTTCCCTCCCCTTTTATTCAAACATTAGTAACTAATTTAAGTTTGTAACTAATATTAATTTTACACTGAAACAATACTATTGCATTGACTATTCTGTACAGTAGTTAAAGTGTTTCTTCTTCAATAATTAATTGTTTTCTAGAATTTCATAGAGCTCTCAATTGATCATGATAGAGCTCTCAATTGTCAGATTTTTTTTTTCAACAAACTTAATCAGTATTGCTTTGTTTATAAGAAATTTAAAATGTTAATTCAAACGTTTTCGCTTATTTTGTGCATCATCAGGATTAAAATTTTTTTACAATATTTACAAAACAATCAAAGATCTGAAAAATGAGAAACATGTCAAAAAAGGCTCTAAAACTTTTTAACCAATCAAATTTGAACAACTGTATTTACATAATATAATTACGTAATCATGAACATCATTTTCCTGTAGATTTTTTAGTTATTTCTTCTTTTTGGTTATAAAATTTCGATTTTGGAACATTTTTGATTCTGAAATGTCAGTTTTTTTATATTTAAGCCATGTTATACTTAGACTATAATTTCAGTGTTGATTCCCGGCTCCTGAATTCATCGCGTGTCTTGATCTTCGGCCTCTCCCTCCAAATATGCAAAGCCTCTAGTGTCAGTAGCTTATGAGTATTGGCTGTTTGGTCAATAATCTCTGACTTCAGCTCAGCAGTACCGCCTACCTCCCTATTACATTCTAACAAGTGTTGTCTTACTGAGGAGTCCCCTTTGCGGTGTTCATCGACCCTAGTGGCTAAATGTCGGACTGTCTGACCGACATAGGTGGAGTTAAATCCACTACATGTAAGCTTGTATACCACTTTGGATCTCAGTTCACGAGCAAAGGAAGCTTTGAGGGATGGCAAGCATGTTTTCAATTTTCTTGTTTAATTGTTTGTGCCCCGGATATTAGCCGAACCTTTGCAGCTAACAGTTGAGACGGATTGCCTCGATATTACATTGTAAGAAGGGGTGGTGAGAGTTTCAACCATTTATGATTTCTCGGTTCTGATGCCTTCAATTCTAAATTTTTCTTTCCCTCAATGATCTTATTAAGAGTTTGAAACACTACCCTGTCAGACCAATTTTTTGGATATTGATTTTCAATCCATTTTTCCGATTTTTTTTTCCAATGCCTGGTCAAATTATTCCCATGTTGAGGTACTTCTGAAAATCCTATGAACCGTCCCTTCAATAACGTTTCTTTTGTACTGCAAAGGTGCGCAGCCTCTGAAATTAAGAATGATGCCGGTATCAGTGAGTTTTTAGTACCAACCACATGTGACCTTTTTTTGCTGAATCCACGTTGACATTTAAGTGCAAAAAGGACAAATTACCGTTACTATCGATTTCTTCTATGGTGAACTGCAAGTTTGGATGCAACTTCTTGGCAGCCTCGAGAACTACCCAAAGATCGCCCTTGACCGTTCTAACTATGTCGTCCAAATATCTTAGAAAAACACCATTCACAGTCCGATCTGCTTCCTGTTGTTTTTTGCAAGTCACGCAATACTATACTGTTTCAGCGATGTCTGCGTAATCGGCTTCCGATATGTTATCACACTCTAAGTGGTACCAATTCAAACAAGCTTCGCTTTCTACCCCTTTTGTCCGATATGTCGCCTTTTTCTGACATCTAGGGCACACTTCCTTGTTACGCTCTCTTGGTACAGTCATTTTTGGTACTTCTTTCTTTAATTTAGGTTCGTATTTTTTGATCCACAAATTAGCCAATATTACTGCAAGGGAGTCGCCCATTGCTAAACCGTCTTTTTGTTCATACCACAAACCGTTGCATTTAAAGTGTACCTTACTCACGGCCAAATTCAGTAGTTTTTTCATAGTCTTGCTAGATGTTTCCGGAGGGTTGACTTGCTCATATAATCTCCTAAGGGCTATTCCAACCACTTCTCTGAGCGGGACATTAGTGTATAAACTCTTTACATCAAGGGAGATTATACTCTCGTCAGAGTCCAACTCAGTTTTCTCTAAGATCTCCCTGGCCATTTGTGTGTTCGTTTCTATGTTTGCCCCCTCAATTTCATCAAAAAACGTTGCTAATGTTTTATTTAGGTTGTCATATGAGCTACCAGGTAAAGAAAGGACGGGACGAAGTGGTGTGCCTTGTTTGTGTACTTTTGCTAAACCATACAGCCTAGCCGGCTGCGCTCCCGTTGATCTCAACCTATTATACATCGCTTCGCTAATCTCGTCTTTCTTTTTCATGGCGAGTAATTCTTTGTTTATGTCTTTTTCAATTTTCATAATCACGCTGTCTGTCAGATTCTTCCTCTCACTTAATTGTTCTGCCTGTAATAATTCTTTCAGTTTTTTCTTATATGTATCCTTTTTCATAACACAATAACCCACCCCCTTATCAAACGGCACTGCCAGAAGACCGTTATCCTCAAATATTTTCTGGCTTTTTCAACACCTTTGTCAGAGGGGGTCTGTTTCACATTCTCAGCATATATCTTTGCAGCTGCTTCAATCTCACATAATTTTTCTCCGGGTATTCTATTTAACTTCAGTTCAGAAGACAAAAAACTATCAATGTCAGCAAGGAAGTGAATTTCATTGAATTTGTCTCGTACCGGATGTTTTGGTCCAACGTTTAAGACTTCCCGCACCCAAAGCGGCAAAATCACTTTATCTAAAATTCTAACTGCCCTTTCATCCAAATTTTTAATGGTCTATCCTGTCTTTCCGAAAGTTTTTTTAAGCTTTCTTTTGTGTCGGCTCATCAGGTTATTGACACTACATCTTGCCTGCCATTTCAGATAGATAATTACCGAAGGCCACCACTTCTCATCTATACCCCTTCTCACTACCTCTCTTGCTTTCACTAGGTTACCCGATGCCTTGGCCCTATCCGCATTTGCCTGGCTTATCTCAGATCTCAAGAGTCTTAGTTGGAAGCTGTGCACCGCTTGATCCGAAAAAATGCCGTTATCAGGCACGCGAAACCGTAAAAAGTCTAGTATAATGTCGTTATCGAGAACTTTTCTCAGGAAACTGCTATTAAATTTATTGAAATGTTTTAAATAATCTACTACACGGTAGTATATTTTAATGATTCGGAAAACGGTAGTCCAAATTTTGGTTTTGTTGCTGATTACCTGAACAAGAAGTTTTAAGTTTTCTTGGCTATCCGAGAGTTCGACTCTTCGGGTCAGCACCATGTAAATGGAGTCTTTGTTTTTGCTCCTCACCGCGTTCGAGTGAAGAGTTAATTGATAATCAGAAAATTTTTGAATGCTCAAATCTTTGTAGTTTTCGAGATCTGACGTTTTTGTGATTTATTCGAAAATTTTTTAAAAAACTAAATTTTTACTGTCACTTTACTGTCATTTTACGTAATCATGAACATCATTTTCCAGTTGATTTTTTAGTTTTTTCTTCTTTTTGGTTATAAAATTTCGATTTGGGAACATTTTTGATTCTGAAATGTCAGTTTTTTTTTATTTAAGCCATGTTATACTTAGACTATAATTTCAGTGTTGATTCCCGGCTCCTGAATTCATCGCGTGTCTTGATCTTCGGCCTCTCCCTCCAAATATGCAAAGCCTCTAGTGTCAGTAGCTTATGAGTATTGGCTGTTTGGTCAATAATCTCTGACTTCAGCTCAGCAGTACCGCCTACCTCCCTATTACATTCTAACAAGTGTTGTCTTACTGAGGAGTCCCCTTTGCGGTGTTCATCGACCCTAGTGGCTAAATGTCGGACTGTCTGACCGACATAGGTGGAGTTAAATCCACTACATGTAAGCTTGTATACCACTTTGGATCTCAGTTCACGAGCAAAGGAAGCTTTGAGGGATGGCAAGCATGTTTTAAATTTTCTTGTTTAATTGTTTGTGCCCCGGATATTAGCCGAACCTTTGCAGCTAACAGTTGAGACGGATTGCCTCGATATTACCTTGTAAGAAGGGGTGGTGAGAGTTTCAACCATTTATGATTTCTCGGTTCTGATGCCTTCAACTCTAAATTTTTCTTTCCCTCAATGATCGTATTAAGAGTTTGAAACACTACCCTGTCAGACCAATTTTTTGGAAATTGATTTTCAATCCATTGTTTCCGGTTTTTTTTTCCAATGCCTTTGTTTCACATTCTCAGCATATATCTTTGCAGCTGCTTCAATCTCACATAATTTTTCTCCGGGTATTCTATTTAACTTCAGTTCAGAAGACAAAAAACTATCAATGTCAGCAAGGAAGTGAATTTCATTCAATTTGTCTCGTACCGGATGTTTTGGTCCAACACTTAAGACTTCCCGCACCCAAAGCGGCAAAATTACTCTATCTAAAATTCTAACTGCCCTTTCATCTAAATTTTTTAATGGTCTATCCTGTTTTTCCGAAAGTTTTTTCAAGCTTTCTTTTGTGTCGGCTCATCAGGTTATTGACACTTCACCTTGCCTGCCATTTCAGATAGATAATTACCGAAGGCCACCACTTCTCATCTATACCCCTTCTCACTACCTCTCTTGCTTTTACTAGGTTACCCGATGCCTTGGCCCTATCCGCATTTGCCTGGCTTATCTCAGATCTCAAGAGTCTTAGTTGGAAGCTGTGCACCGCTTGATCCGAAAAAATGCCGTTATCAGGCACGCGAAACCGTAAAAAGTCTAGTATAATGTCGTTATCGAGAACTTTTCTCAGGAAACTGCTATTAAATTTATTGAAATGTTTTAAATAATCTACTACACGGTAGTATATTTTAATGATTCGGAAAACGGTAGTCCAAATTTTGGTTTTGTTGCTGATTACCTGAACAAGAAGTTTTAAGTTTTCTTGGCTATCCGAGAGTTCGACTCTTCGGGTCAGCACCATGTAAATGGAGTCTTTGTTTTTGCTCCTCACCGCGTTCGAGTGAAGAGTTAATTGATAATCAGAAAATTTTTGAATGCTCAAATCTTTGTAGTTTTCGAGATCTGACGTTTTTGTGATTTATTCGAAAATTTTTTAAAAAACTAAATTTTTACTGTCACTTTACTGTCATTTTACGTAATCATGAACATCATTTTCCAGTAGATTTTTTAGTTTTTTCTTCTTTTTGGTTATAAAATTTCGATTTGGGAACATTTTTGATTCTGAAATGTCAGTTTTTTTTTATTTAAGCCATGTTATACTTAGACTATAATTTCAGTGTTGATTCCCGGCTCCTGAATTCATCGCGTGTCTTGATCTTCGGCCTCTCCCTCCAAATATGCAAAGCCTCTAGTGTCAGTAGCTTATGAGTATTGGCTGTTTGGTCAATAATCTCTGACTTCAGCTCAGCAGTACCGCCTACCTCCTTATTACATTCTAACAAGTGTTGTCTTACTGAGGAGTCCCCTTTGCGGTGTTCATCGACCCTAGTGGCTAAATGTCGGACTGTCTGACCGACATAGGTGGAGTTACATCCACTACATGTAAGCTTGTATACCACTTTGGATCTCAGTTCACGAGCAAAGGAAGTTTTGAGGGATGGCAAGCATGTTTTCAATTTTCTTGTTTAATTGTTTGTGCCCCGGATATTAGCCGAACCTTTGCAGCTAACAGTTGAGACGGATTGCCTCGATATTACCTTGTAAGAAGGGGTGGTGAGAGTTTCAACCATTTATGATTTCTCGGTTCTGATGCCTTCAACTCTAAATTTTTCTTTCCCTCAATGATCTTATTAAGAGTTTGAAACACTACCCTGTCAGACCAATTTTTTGGAAATTGATTTTCAATCCATTGTTTCTGGTTTTTTTTCCAATGCCTTTGTTTCACATTCTCAGCATATATCTTTGCAGCTGCTTCAATCTCACATAATTTTTCTCCGGGTATTCTATTTAACTTCAGTTCAGAAGACAAAAAACTATCAATGTCAGCAAGGAAGTGAATTTCATTCAATTTGTCTCGTACCGGATGTTTTGGTCCAACACTTAAGACTTCCCGCACCCAAAGCGGCAAAATCACTTTATCTAAAATTCTAACTGCCCTTTCATCCAAGTTTTTAATGGTCTATCCTCTCTTTCCGAAAGTTTTTTCAAGCTTTCTTTTGTGTCGGCTCATCAGGTTGTTGACACTACACCTTGCCTGCCATTTCAGATAGATAATTACCGAAGGCCACCACTTCTCATCTATACCCCTTCTCACTACCTCTCTTGCTTTTACTAGGTTACCCGATGCCTTGGCCCTATCCGCATTTGCCTGGCTTATCTCAGATCTCAAGAGTCTTAGTTGGAAGCTGTGCACCGCTTGATCCGAAAAAATACCGTTATCAGGCACGCGAAACCGTAAAAAGTCTAGTATAATGTCGTTATCGAGAACTTTTCTCAGAAATTTGATTCTCAGGAAACTGCTATTAAATTTATTGAAATGTTTCAAATAATCTACTACACGGTAGTATATTTTAATCATTCGGAAAACGGTAGTCCAAATTTTGTTTTGTTGCTGATTACCTGAACAAGAAGTTTTAAGTTTTCTTGGCTATCCGAGAGTTCGACTCTACGGGTCAGCACCATGTAAATGGAGTCTTTGTTTTTGCTCCTCCCCGCGTTCGAGTGAAGAGTTAATTGATAATCAGAAAATTTTTGAATGCTCAAATCTTTGTAGTTTTCGAGATCTGACGTTTTTGTGATTTATTCGAAAATTTTTTAAAAAACTAAATTTTTACTGTCATTTTACTCAGGAGTTCCAAGGTGCAAATCTTGCCTTCAAGTGCCACTGCTCAAATGCTCTTAGTTTCTTAGATGTGACGATGGTTATCCCGTCTTTAATAATTTTTTCAAAGAACTTAGAAATCAAAAAGTTTGAGATTTATATAGTGAGGCTCTGTCAGGGTAATTCAGGGGCTGCAAATCTTTGCTCCAAATATGACTGCTCAAATCACTACTTTTCGCGGTGGACGGTTTGTGTGATTTTTTCGAATAGTTTTCTGATTAAGTAAATTTAAAAAATTTTCAAAATTTGGTTTCCTAACCCGGTAATTGGGGTCTATCAGAGTAGTCTCTCGGTTGCCAATCTTGATTCCAAATATGACTGCTCAAACTTTTGCAGTTTTCGAGATATGACGTTTTTTTGGTTTTTTCACATTTTTTTTCAGAAAATTTACATCTAAAAATCCGAACGCTGTAGTTAGGTACTGTGAGAGTACTCTCAGGAGTTGCAAATCATGAGTCTAAATGCGATTTTTCAATTGCTTTTAGTTTCCGAGATGTGACGTTTTTCATGTCATAAAAAAATTTTCAAAGAACTTAGATATAAAAAACTTCCCACAAAATTTTATGGTTTTCAAAGTTTGGTTTAAAAAAATCGAATAGAAAACTTTAAAAAATTGAAATGACCAACCCTGTAATTGGGATTGTCAGAGTTCACTCAAATGATGCAGATTTTATTTCCTTTATGCTGTTTTTATAACTTGTCGAAAATTCAAAACACCGGAGGTGCGTTACACGGTAGTATATTTTAATCATTCGAAAAACGGTAGTCCAAATTTTGTTTTATTTCTGATTACCTTAACAAGAAGTTTTAAGTTTTCTTGGCTATCCGAGAATTCGACTCTATAGGTAAGCACCGCCATTTTAATGTAGTCTTTGTTTTTGCTCCTCACCGCGTTTGAGTGAAGAGTTAAATGATAATCAGAAAAGTTTTGATTCTGAGATTTTTTTGGATTTTGCGATTCAAATAGAGCTTGTGATTCAAATTGAATTTGAATCACGATAAAAAGAGATTTTAGCGTAATATGAGGTTTTTTAAGAAATTGGAAGAAGGTCATGTGTATAGACATCACCTCCTTCGAAGTTTTTTGCGGCCCCTCATATTGTGCGACAAATCTACTTTTCACCATTAGTCGGCCCTTTCCCATAATGCTCTGCTTTAACAATTATGATAGGGAAGCGCTTTATTTTGCTGGCTGGGTATAACGGGAAAGTGCACTTTGTTCCTACCATCTTCGTGGGTAGTCGGATCAATTATTACTGAGGCGTCAGCAACATAGTCAGGTTTTTTGAAATCCATGAATGGAAATTACGGTAAATAGTCTTACGTTTTCTTCTAGGTAATGGCTGATGTTCATGCCATTTTGCAGGGTACAGAGGTCTTTTTCCGGCTCGACACCGACTCGGAAGACCACTGTCTCTCAATTTGTGTGAATAGTGTTTCGAATGAAGCATTAATCAGTGATGGTTTATATATTTGGAGATTCTGCAAATTAAATAGCCCTGGCGTTAGACAACGTCTTTTAGCGTCACTTCGGCAAAATTCTTTGAAAGTGATTGGCTGGGCAGATTATTCGCACACCATTTCAGCAACGTCGCCGACTCTTTTGTCCCCAATTTTATTCGATATGTTGAAAGGCGAGGAGGCGCAGACCTGCTTGCAGCGTTTTTTCAGTAAATTAGTTCAACACTTCTCCATCGCCTCAGAAGAACTTAGAAGGTTGAATAAGTTCTCTGCTGTTGAGTCACAGGAGCCGCCATCGCAGATTTCTGAAGCGGCTATGAAAAAAATTAGCGCCAAGAAACCAGGAATGAGTGCGGTCAACCCAAGTGTCAAAAAGCGCAAACAAGCTGTTGGGCTTCATTATGACGAGTCAGATTGATAATTTCTGCGCTAGCAGCATCCACAGTTATCTATAAATATGCCTTCGTATAACTTTTTAAAAAGTTTCCATGGCTACATTTGACAAAAATTTGACGAAAATAGCCTTTTAGGACCTGATTGCAAATATTAGCGCGTGAATATTTACAATCTGAATACTTTTTACTTCACTTAATTCTAAAAGTTCAAATGCTGAGATTTTTATTACAAACTATATGAGACATGCAATGACCCGTTGCGGCGCGTTCTTTGTTTCCGTGACCTCTGTAGTTTATCGTAAAACACGTTAAGAATGTACATATGTAAAATTTAGATGCGTCATTTGTCTGTTATTAACTTACTTTGTTCAATGAATTTAAAACAATTCATCACCTAATCTCAGTATACTTGACAGATCGATCGAGACAAGATATTTTGATATTTTTTTCAGCATAGTTATCTTTGTTCCATTGATATTTTATTTTCTTTTTGTTCCGACTTTCGATACGAAAGTTACGGAAAATTTGTATTCGGTTGGGTTTTTTTCTTCAGACAAATTTCGACTTTTTAACTAGCCATTTTTGACGAAATTTTTTAAATATCATTCGAAAGCTATTGTTGTCCTGAGCTTGAATTTGAAAAGATATTTTACCTGTGATTGTTTTCCATAAAGTTATGGGGGTTTAAAATATGGGACAATTAACGCGCGATAAATTTCGCGCTATTAACGCGTAAGCGAGATTTAATCCGTCTTAGAAATCGTTCCAAATTGGTTCAAGGATGCTTTTATGCCATAATCGATTTTTTAATAGGCGCAAAATTTATCACTTTGTACTTAATATGACGTGTGGGGGATGTTTTTACATAAAATCTCAAATTTTTTCAAAACTTTTTTTTTCTATTACATTGAAATTTTTTATGTTATTAATGCTCCATATACCTTAAAAGGCAGTCAGAACATTCAGGGATTTGCCCTGATACGAGCAGTCTTGTTTCGTTTTCTAATTTACTATTTCTAAAACTAATTTGTAATGTTTTTTATACTTCTAGATTACATGGAGTGAAATGATACGGTTTAAACATGGAGTGGAGCAAAAGGTGAAGTTGGTGTGTTAGTAATTAGAAGCATGAGTTCGAGTAACCCGAGGAAGTTTTCGGAGAAGATCGCCCTTCAGAACCAGAAGGCGCAAGAAGACCTGGACAGATACAATGGAATCCTGGAAGAGATTCGAAAAGCCAAAAACTCCTCCCTTCGAGATGTTGTAAGTTGAAAGTTTGCTGATTGAAACTAAATAAGGCTTCATTTCAAGGGCCCAATTTGAAGCATTGAGTATTAAGGCAATGCTTCCAAGTATAAAGTCAACGCAACTAACGTCGACGCTTGCTTACAATATTATCGGATTTTAGTTTTGACCTTTTCTGTGCTGCTTTGTAACTAGTGAAAGCCGCTGAGTTTAGCTATGTTACCAGAGTTGCCGAATGGTGTGAAAGTCTGTTTGAGCAGATAAATTATAGTTTCCTAGAACTTGAGTAGGAAGTTTTCAGAAATTTGATTCACTACCGTTTTACTAGCGAAACGACTGTTAAAAGTTCGGAAAAAGCTTTTGCATTTTTACCTTCTGCATTTACTTGTGCCGAGGAAGCTTTCAAATTTCCTTTCTAGTTCCATAGCTAAAACTATTTCATAGCTCAATTGATGGCTTTTTGCGTTACTCGCTTAAAGTTAGACTAACAAGCAAAATATTTCGATTCAATTTTTCTCGACTTCGCGTCTATCTTTTTTTAAGCGTCTATCGACTCACAACACAAGGGGTTTTGTTCTGATAAATTCAATCCGTTCAGGTGATGGTTTGTGATACCTTGTTTCTTAATTTGTTTGTGAATAATTTTTTTCGCTTGAAAATTTTATCAAATGATTTCAGTTTATTGATTTTACGGTTTTGTGGCCTAATTTTTGTTATTTTCAATGTAAAAGAATTGTTTACAAAGTGCATTAAAATTATAGCTCCGTGTTTTTCATGACAACTTTTTTTCGGTTCTATGGGTATTCGCCCAATTTTTGTCAGCTCACTTGCCGCTCGATAATTGTTATCTATTTTTCATTCAACTCCATTGATTGTGTTTTCCGCAAATAAAACATCCATTCCGGACAATATTTGAAAGTTTTTCGTTCTGGTTTTTCAAAATTGTTTCAATTTTTTTTGAAGGCTTTTGTTTTCAATTTGTCTTTTCTTTTACTTTTAATCATAGTCATTTAGTTTTGTATCGCTTCGCTTCTGTATGAAAAAATGTGATTAGCAAGCGTCATGAAATCGGAAAAAAGATGTATTCCTAGTAATTAACTCAGGGTGGCCACAGCAGTTCGGTAAATGCCAAATTATTGCGAAGCGTAATCTATCAGTGGCAAATAAGTAGCAGCACATCAATATCAGTGCTGAAAAAATTTCACCGCAACTGAATAAAAAATCCCGAACCAAGTTTTTCTGAAAACATACAGTTTCTTATAGCAAAATTTTCTAATATATCTTTTTTCGAAACTGCACCTGTTTTCTTTTATGCTGTAATCATTCACGCTTGAATTTGATTTCAATTTTTGAGACACCTTGGCGACCCTGTAACTTGTCTCATAAAATCACGGAATCACTTTCTCAAATGCATACTTTTTCCCAGTATGTTTTGAGTCTCAGTATTTTAAAATAGATAAAATAGGTATTTTTAAATAGGTAAAATTAAATAAATTTTACCTTTCTATTCAAAATGGTTTTTAAATATAAAGTGCAAACTTACAGCTAGTTTTTTTTTGCTCTTTTTTAAGCTTAAAAGGTTTCGGCTTATGCTGTTTCGGCTTAATGTATAAATGTCTCAAAATAACACATCATCTTTTTTGAGTTTTTGAAAATAATTTTTAATTCAATTTTGTCAATCCTAGTTGAATTGATTTCGTTTTCAGGTTTCTTCTTATGTTCCAAGATTCTCTATACCTTCTGTTACTTTTTTGAATCCTCTCGCTTTGTTTTTGTGACAAAATTTTTGTGCCAAAAATTTCATGAAGTGAAATTCGGTTCTAGACACGTTAAGCGAATAGCAAGTTTGCTGTTGTTTTTGGCCTTTCATTAAAAAATCAGAAAAACGGATTTATGTTTTTTCATTGTTTCATCAGAAGTCTACTGAGTAGTTTAAAGCGTTGCTGCCTAGTTTGTTTCAATTTGAAGTTTTCGCTTATTTAAATTATTTTGAAGGGTTTCAATGATTTTTTAATTGAAAAACACGCGATACGATTCAATTTTTTTCTTTTTAAAAACTTTCTGCATCACAAATGGTGCGAATCTACTTTTCGCCTCTGTGTTAAATGAACAACTAGTGTCGATTTGCTGAGGCTAGCAAAGGGTCATTTGGATCTTAATGTTTAGAATTCGGCCACCACAAGAGATTCGAATGCCTTCGACGACGAGCAACTCTCTTCTCCTCAAGCGCAATGCGCGGGCTCGTCGTTCAAGTTGCAGGCGACTACCGGAAACAGCATCAACAACAACAACTCGAGTACTGGAAGCATGTCCGGACTAGTATCAGTGTCTGGACACACAGTTGTTAGTCCGGCCAGCAGCGGTGGAAGCAGCAACGGTGGAGGATGTGGAAGCAAGCAGCATAACAAATTTCTGTCCCCAGCATACCCGAATCAGTCAACGGCGACCGGTAGTGGTAGAGCAGGCTCACTGCCAAACGTGACAGCCCTTTTCAGGAACCAAAACCGTCACATCGATCTCCAGGTTTGCACAACATATCTTCATTGTTCTGCAAACAGTTAAAGCATAACTGTCTTTTTTTGTTAGGTTTGTTGTTCGCCAGGAGATAATAACCTCAAAGAGAGATGGATGAGTTTTTTTTTATTTCATTACCGTTGCGAAACAAAGTGTATTAGTAAGAACTTTCTTTTTTTCAACCTAAGTCGCAAATAAAAGTGCTACTTTTAGTGGCACTTTTGAATTGGTAGGCTGCTGTAGCAGTAAAAAATCATATGCGTTTTGACATTTGATTAGTTAAAAATTAACACAGTTGATGCATATTTAATTCATCAAATGAAACGAAAAAAGTTATTCGTTTCAAACAGCAGTACGATGATAAAAAGCCCGATTTCGGAAATGTTTCAGCTCAATGTATCTCGCCATTTTTTTGAAATGCATAATTTATCCATAATTTCGCTTTTTGCTTTCCAATTTATTGCATGCAAAACTGTGTCTTTTTGTACGTGGTACTACTTTTGCTGCATGAAATTGGCAATCTATTAGCATATATTAGCTTTATTCGTGGCTGGTTTTTGGGCTTCGCCTCTGTGTAGAAAGTTACCCTCCCAATTCTGAGATTTTGAAATCAATATAAAAAATGGGCTATGAAAAGCTCCCCTGCACAAGCGACCACAACCGCAAATTGGACACAAAAACAGTTCAGACTCTCGGAAAAGTCATAAAGTTGAAAAAAAATGAAAGTTTGACTTTTCTCGAAAACTACTCTCCCCCAAATCGGAGAAGTCAAATTCAATCGAAAAAACTGGTTGAGGTAAGCTTTCCTACGAAAGGGCTACGCACCGTTTTTTTGACGCAACAAGCAATGGCTCTCAGAAATTTTTTGATTCTTTGTCTTTTCTTACAAACTAGGAATCTAGTACAATTGCGAGCTAGCGAGCGAAGTTTAATTGTAAGAATCTACTTTTGCCCAAGCAAAGTCCAAAATAAAAGTCCTCATTTGATAGTTTTTTTGCTATAATCACGATCTGTAGCTTTGAAAATTTCTTCTCATCTGTTCTCTGCTTGAATGCTGGCTATTGTTTGCCGATCTAATTGCCATGAGACTACTAATCTACTGGTCAGAGGTTCGATGCTGCACTTAGCACTAGCTTTATTTTTGTTTTGTTGGCATTTTTGCTGCATAAACTTGGCAAATTTTTAGCTTCTGTAGTTGCTTTATTGGTGGCTAGTAGTCAACCTTGAAGGAACGTGGAGCAGATGCGAGGACGTGAGACTCATAATCTAGAATATATTTCTCTACCTTTTTTATTTCATTTTTGTAGCTGCTTTCTGTCGTTTTTTCGCATGTGTTTGCGACGTGCAGCTGCAGCTTAGCTTGTGTTAGGTGGTTTTGAAATAATCATGTGCATTTTAATTTCTACTTAAAAAAATTAATGCGCCTTAAATCTAAGTCACTGAAAGCTTGATTAAAAAAACGTTGATATTCAACTTAGTAAGCTTTTTGTGTTAGAGTAATCATTTAGTTTATTAAGAAGTCGTCATATAGTTATACTGTCCGCGCAATGGCTTTGTGTTTTTTATACAGAATTGAATAATTAAAAAACAGTAGTTAATTTAGTTTTTTTCCTTTTGAATTAGCGAATTCAATTTGTTTTTAAATTCAAGGTGAAATATGAATCAGGGTCTTGAGTTATTAGTTTGAGGTAATCTTGGGTTGCCACAATATCTTTGTGGTCAGGGGTTGCGAATCTGCAAAATTCAGGGACTGCGAAGCTGCATAATGTCCAAAATCTGATTGCTCAAATATGGCAATTTTAGCAATACTTTCAAAAAAGGTACCGATAAAAACAATTTAAACTACAATTGACAGTCTTTCTGTTATTTGTGAGTTCGTCTAGTCGGATTTTGAAAATCCGATTTGGTAAATTTTTTTGAATATAGTTATCAAACGGTTTTGGCTAATGTTAACGGTAAAATATGTTTTTAGGGCTCCTGCTCAATTGTTGATGGCTCAGTAGCCGCTCGGTAAATGAAAATTGTTTTAAATGCTGGTTGTTGCCTTGCTATAAAAGAATCGATTAACGTAATTCAGACTCGTATATAGGTCGCGATGATTTTTTTTTTCGTTTTTTTTTTTCAGGCTCAAATTAACTGTATCGCGGTTTGACTTTTGATTTTTTTTTTCAGTTCAGTTCACTTAATTGTTAAAAGGAAGGCAGACTCCACTATCGAACAGCAAAAATGTAAAGGTAACAAAAAACGTGATCGACTTCTAGTTTCCAAATTGGAATTTAATTATCGAATTTCTCAGACAAATGAAAATTTTATCTATTGATCAAGTTGTCTCAAATTGGGTTAATTTTGATCAAAAAGTGTCAATCATATATGTTTTTCTTTATATTTGAAAGCTGAGAGTTCTTCAAAAAAAATCTGTCCTAGGTTTTTTAATTTTTTCTTGCGTTCATTGACTTTTCTTCAACTGTCTGTTGGTTGTCCTTTTTATTTTTTTTTCAATAGTTTTAAGAACGTTATTTCCGTCTCATTTTATTCGCTCCTTTTACAAAATGTTTTCTTTTACAAAATGTTTGATACAAAATGTTTTCTTTGTATCTCGTGTTGTACAGTGTAGAACTAGAGCAGATCAACTGATCGTTCTCTACACTTTCGAAGTCGCTGCCCATGTTTGTTTTAAATATGATCTTTTTATCAACCTAATTTGACTTAAATGAAGTTATTTTTCTTCTTAAATGCCTGAATACAAACTTCAATACCTAATTTTGCATTTAATATATGGTTTCTGTGAGTTCTACGACGATGTTGTTTTTGGTGATTGCATTTTTATGAATCGATGAATGTAGTTCAGACACTTATATAAGTCGTGATCATTTTTTTTTCAGGAAAAGTCTTACAACGCTCTAATAACAGAAGAAGTACTTTCATACCAATAGTTGCACAAATTATTGCCCTTTAGGTATATATGCTCAATTAAACTCATTTGCTAGAAGGTAGGCAAAATGCACGCTCATATGAAAGCTGAAATGGCGCGAAAAAACGTGTTCGATTTCTATCTTCAAAAGTCGAATTTCATTTTAAGATTTTCCAGCGGAATCAAAAGTTTTCCTTGTTGACCAATTTTCTCAAATTGGGTTCGTTTTATCAAAAAGTGTCAATCAGTTTTTTTGACAATGACTCGTTTTTTTTCATAAGCTAGTCATTTTTCTTTAAATTCATTGACGCTTTTCCAATTGTCTAATGTCAATGTTTTTGACTTTAAATACTTTTTACTCTTGCTATTAGCAAGGTTGTTGCAACCGGGAACTATTCTTTTTTTTCAAGTAAACATTTTTCTCAGAATTCGCCCGTGAAAATCTGACACGTGTTTTATTTGCTTTTTATAAGTTCAAATTCAATCAACTATCCGGGGAACTGGCCTAGAGTTAACCCAATTGCTCAATACGACAAAGCCGGGTGTTTGATCCCAGTGAGGAACTGCTTGTTTTGCAAACTGAAAATTTTTGGCTATTTTAGATTATTCTTTTTAGCATTCTGATTTTTTTTATTTTTCTTTTCATTCGATTTTAATCATAGTCGTTCTTTTTTTATCGCAAGTGGTGCGAAGCTCAGGTTCGCTTATGTGTAAAAAAAATTTCATCGAGAAGGCCATAGAAATCATGCAAAAATGCTCTCAAAAACGTGTGATAACCCAGTCTGTTGTGGTACTTAAACTTAGGTATTCTTTGTTTTAAAATAAACTATTTGAATTATTGCGGCAATGCTGGGTTTAGAATGCTCTTGCGAATCTGAATGTGCTGACGGACAGTGCAAATCGTGGAGTGTCCATATCTAGTTCAGCAATGCCCCCTATAGCTGGCGTAGGTGGTGGTGGCTACGCTAGCAGCAGTAGACTGAGTCGTAGTTCGGATGGCCGACGGGGAAGTCTGAGAGGCGGCACTGCAGCTGCCTCCTCTTTGCAGCAGCAGCAGCACCAATCGGGAGGCTCGTCTTCCAACGTCCTAATGAACGCTGCTATTGTTGCTGCCACGCCCTCCCAACCACCACTTCCTGGACAACACATGGGCGGTGGTCACAACACTTCGCCCGCAGCCCAGCAGCACCAACAGCAACAGATGATGATGCTGAATCATCTGCAACAGGGTTTGAGTGGCGCCCATCCCCCTCCCCATATGGTTCCGCCCAATAACCTATGCCTCACCACCAACCACCCGCTGGGCGGAAGTTCCAACATGTCACGACACCGGGTTAGTTTCAAATTTTTCTCAAATTGAACGGTGTTAGTTTGACTCTGACAAAGATAATGAAGTGTCAATGAGCGTAGTGATGGGATGGCACGTATATAGTCAAGATGATTTTTTTTAATTTTTCAAGGAAAAAGTTATAGTTTGTTCACGCCCAAGTTTGATTGTTCGCTTTGACTTTGATTTTTTTTTCAGTTTAGTTCATTTCTTTTTATTCCTCGTAAAAGGAAGACAAACTCGACTATCGAACAGCAAAAGTGTTGAGGTTACGAAAAACGTGATTGACTTCTATTTTCGAAAGTGTATATTAATTTTCAGATTTTCCAGCAGAATAATTATTTCACCTATTGATGCAGATTTCTCAAATTGGGTTAATTTCAGGCGCGGATCTAGGATTTTCTCGAGGGGGGATTTTCAAAAAAAATCTCGTCAACCTTTTGTCGACCTTTTTTTTATTAGGTCAACCATATTGACTTTTCGTGCTCTCTCAAAGCACTAAAAAGTCCCTTGAAAAAACATGCCAAAAAGCGTTTTAGGCACTTTTTGGAAAAAATTTTCCATAAAATTGCGTTTTTTCGGCGCGCGCTCCCCCTCAAAATTAGTATATATTGGCGCCTTCAGAAAACATTTAGGGTCCGTCACCAAAAATGGATATCTCAAAATAGTACACAGGGGTGACCCTTTGGGCCGGCAGGGGGTCGAATTACTGAAGGGGGGGGGCATCCGCCCCCACCCGTAAATCCGCCCCTGGTTAATTTTATCAAAAAAATGTCAACCATGAATTGTTCTAGAATTCCGAAGTAATCTATCTATTTTTTTGAAAGTTGAAAATTTTTTCAATCAAAAAATGTGATTTTCTATGACACTCTTCTATAGATAGTGATGATTTTTTTCTTCAGGAAAAAGTTTGATTATTCGCAGTTTTGTTTTTAAGTTCAGTTTATTTCTTTTGTTAAAAAGAAGGTAAACTGCCCTGTCGAACAGTAAATGTGATCGACTTTTAATTTCGAAAGTGGAATTTAATTTTCAGATATCCCAGCGGAGTAAAAACTTTACCTATTGATCCAGTTTTTTTAAAATTGAGTTTGAAAGTAGTTTTTTTTTACTATGAAATTTCAACGTTTTTTCAAAAATTAAGTCAGTTTTTTCTGTTTTTTTTGGGTTTATTGACTCTTTTTAAACTGTCTGTTGGCTATGTTAGTCGAATTTTCATCGGTTTGTTTTTGTCCAAAATTTTGTCACCTTAGTTTTTTGCTCATTTTTTTGTTCAGTTGCTCATTATAAGCTTATTTGGAAGTTCAGTGCATTCAGTACTCAGGGTCTTGATTTATAAAGTGATTGGATGGATGCTTTTTCGAACTACCAATCCAGAGTTTTCGTTTTTGACGTGTTTGTCTGAAATTTAAACAGCTTACTTTTGTCGATTTTTGTTCAATTGCTCATGAAAAGTGTATTTGACACCCGTTTTGAGAATTGTCTGCATACTAATGAGTTTGAACTTTTTTGATTGTTTGTTTTGTTTTTTGTTATAATGTTTTGCAGTTTTGACGCTGAATAAACTGCAATTCCCGATAACTAAAAATAACAGAAAGCTCTCTATATTCTATTGATAAGCGGTATTTCGCTTCAACAATAGAAGTTATCAAAACAAACGTTTTTTTTTGTTTTCCGATTTCCTTGATAATGTCTTCTATTGATTTGCTCGTATCTTACGCTTCTAGTTATTTTGTCTGTAAATTTAATTGTGGAGAATAGTGATTATCTGAAAGTATGATTTAATCAGGTTGCAATATTTTGGAAAAAGCAGTATGAATTATTTACTCAGCCTCGAATTTTTTCTTTTCAACCGAAGCAAAATCTTACTACGAATCCTTCTTTCTAGCTCAAGTCGCATAGTTAGTGCCCTTTTCTCAAAAGTGACAAATTTAGTGTCTGTCTTGCTGGTATTTGGTAAATACCTGCCAATATTTTAGTGGCTGTCGTTTGAAGGCAGGATGTGCATTAAGCTTAACTTCCAAGGCAGTAATCTCCATGCTTAGGCAGTAGACTAAAGTTTTATTTTTGCATATTTCAGTTTATTTAACTTTGCTATTGCTTTTTTTGCTATTTGAAAACTTCTATTTGCCATTTTTTGCTCGTCTGCGAAATGCAGCTTCGCTTATGTGTTACCTTAACGAGTAACTATGACATTGAAACGAATATTAGGCTTTTTCCGTTTCGGAAGACTTCTAGTCTTCTAAGTTTCGTCATTTTACAAATATATTTTCAGCTATTACTTTTGCCCGTTTGGGTCAAAGGCACCGCCCATGCACGGGGAGAAATATTCGATAATTTCTTTCAGGTCATAAACGGTCATTTTGAAAACTGGTGTTTTCATGCTGAAGCTTTTCATGTCTACTTTTATTCAGCTTTTTTACCACAGCACTTAGTTTCATGAAGATTCAGCTACTTCTATTTTGAAATGTATTTTAAGCATTTCTATTGGTGCAGGCAATTGGGTGCCAAAATGTTCATTCAAAAAAGTTGCGTAACAATGTTGAATCAAAAACGTTTTTTTAAAAAAGAGTCGACGAACGTAGAGAAGCCTCTTACATAGTTCGTGGCGATTATTTAGTTTTTTTTAAAATTTCAGGCTCAAATTTATTTTTTTCGCCGTTTTATTTTTGATTTATTTTGAATTTCGTTTTTTTTTTACCTTTGTTTAAAGGAAGGCAACTCCACTATCGAGCAGCAAAACTGTAAAGGCACAAAAAACTTTATTGTTTTCTAGTTTCGAAAATGGACTTCATGTTTAAGATTAGATGAACATAGTTCAGACTCTTACATAGGTCGTGATGATTTTTTCAGGAAAAGTCTAAAAATTTGTTCAATCTCATTTTTATTTTTTCGAGGTTGGAGTTTTGATTTATTTTTAAGTTAGCTGTTTACTTTTTTTAAAAGGAAAGCAAACTCCACTATCTAACGGCAAAAAAGTAAAGGCCCGATAAAACGTAATAACTTAATTGTTTCGATTGTTTCCTAGTTCCGAAAGTGGACTATATTTTTCTTGCGTCCATAGACTTTTTTCCAATTGTCTGTTGGCTTTGTTTAGATTTCCCAATGCACTAGAAAAAGACCATTTTGATCCAGTTTTCTCAAATGGGTCATTTCAACGAAAAAAGTGCCAATCATTAACTGTTTTTGAAATCCAAAGAGCTTCAACGTGATGTATTTTTTCTTCGAAACTTTAAAAAGTTTTTAATCATTTTTTGATTCTCTTGTTCTGTTACAGTTTTCGAACTGTCTTTTGGCCATGTTTTGAAGATATGAAGCTTGAAAGGAAATTCCACCTGCTATCATGTTATGTGTAGTTTTGGAAGTTTTAAAATTGCTAATTTGTTGGACTGATCTTAGTGCACTAAATACACAAGCAAAACTCTTTTTTCCAACCTAAGTCGCAAATAATGTTGCGATGCAAATATTGTTGCCACAAATGTGTCATTTTGATCCAGATATTAAGTACAGCCAATGCTAAGGATATTAACACAGACTATTGTATTACAAATAGCACTTTAGCTTCAAGGTATCATGGATCTGTAGCGTAGAGATAGGGAAGGAGACCCGCAAAAAAATAAGAGGGTTCGAACCTGGACAGGGTCGGATGGTTTTAATGCTCTTTTTCGTATACTAGTTAAAATGCGTCCGCTCGTTTATTGGAGGAGTGTTAGTTGGTAAATTTCTTTTTTTTTTCAAATTTACAGGTACTGCTAATGCGTCATAATTGGCTTGCGTCACTTAGCAATTATGTAGGCTCATAATTGACGTGCGTCACTCAAGAAAGTTTGTAGAATCAAATTTTTTCTCATTCAGTTTTTTCCAGAAACGTTATTGATCATATTTTTGCTTGTGTATGCGAAGTGCAACTTAGCCTCTGTCTGAAAGTTTTTTTTACCCTTGTCGATGATGTGCAACGCGTAAGTGCGAAGTACATGAGCGCAGCATATTAATCCAGATTTGAAAGCTTATCAAAATCATTCTCAATTTAATTGAGTCAAGCTCATTGGCCCCAATAGTTTTGCCACTAGACCCTTTCCAAGCTAATTTGTTTTAGTTTCTTTCATTTTTCAAGCCTTTAAAGTTTTACCGCCGTTTGTGCTGTTGTTTGCGAGTTCAGCTTCGATTCTCCGTGGAAGACCTAAAACAGTGACTAAGTGGCGGTTTCTCACATGCCATTTTTTGTCATTATGGCAAATATTTTTGTATCGCCCTGTGGTATCTGAATGATCTCAAAAATTGAGAAAATATCTGAGAGAAGTGTACTTTTTGAAAAGCACCTCATCAAAATTATCAGTGTTGTACTAGCTGTGAAAGATTTGTTGGTATCAATTCATGTGTTCGGGATGTGTTTGTGCCAAATGCATCGTCATCTGGCTTGGAAAGAAGTTTCAATTGTGCTCTAATTTCGATTCAATGCCATCTTATATCTCCATTGTAGCATCACAGTTTATGCAGACAGTTAATATCCGGCCGGAGAGAATGGGCTAAAAGTAAATAGAAGCGGGCTAAATGGGTCATAAAGGACGTGATTGAAGAGCAAGCAAATCAGGCCCGTTTGGATTTGGAGGGAAAAGAAAAGCTGATCAAAAGTGGGTAGGCGGGTGGATTAATTGAATCATGTTGCTGTAGCGTAAGGTCTAGTCAAGTTGTTGAACAAAAGTAGTCAACATACTCTGTGGATCTAAACTCACAGGACAAACACCACGAAAAAACTGAAAGTTCAATACACCTTTTTCTCAAAATAAATTAATTTTAAACAAAATACGAGGTACATAGATGTTTGATTTCCAAAGGTGCAAAATGGATGTCATGCAATTTGCAGGTATTCCATCCTCCGCAGAAAATTGAATAGGTTTTTTGATATGTTTGATTATGAATCAGTCAGTTAGTTTGGGAGATTATATTGCAAACAAGTCCGATGAAGTTCTTGTCCTTGAAGATGTTTCGCTTTTCGTCCTTCACAAATGTTTCATTGCCTAATTTGAGTTGGTCGAGTGTGCCTTTATGAAACATAATTGTGTTAAGGAATGTTTGGCAAGGTACTACTTTTGTAATTTTTTGGTTTTTCATAAATATGAATTTGGCGCTGCTGTTTATGTGAATTTTTAACGCTTTAATTCTGCAACATATTTTGTATAACAAGTAGCTAGTTGTATAGCAAGGGGCGTCGGGCTCAAATTTTTCAATTGCGCCGTTCGAGGCATAGGGGCCAGTGAATTAGAAGTAGTGAATTAGAAGTAGTGAATTAGAAGTAGTGAATTAGAAGTAGTGAATTAGAAGTAGTGAATTAGAAGTAGTGAATTAGAAGTAGTGAATTAGAAGTAGTGAATTAGAAGTAGTGAATTAGAAGTAGTGAATTAGAAGTAGTGAATTAGAAGTAGTGAATTAGAAGTAGTGAATTAGAAGTAGTGAATTAGAAGTAGTGAATTAGAAGTAGTGAATTAGAAGTAGTGAATTAGAAGTAGTGAATTAGAAGTAGTGAATTAGAAGTAGTGAATTAGAAGTAGTGAATTAGAAGTAGTGAATTAGAAGTAGTGAATTAGAAGTAGTGAATTAGAAGTAGTGAATTAGAAGTAGTGAATTAGAAGTAGTGAATTAGAAGTAGTGAATTAGAAGTAGTGAATTAGAAGTAGTGAATTAGAAGTAGTGAATTAGAAGTAGTGAATTAGAAGTAGTGAATTAGAAGTAGTGAATTAGAAGTAGTGAATTAGAAGTAGTGAATTAGAAGTAGTGAATTAGAAGTAGTGAATTAGAAGTAGTGAATTAGAAGTAGTGAATTAGAAGTAGTGAATTAGAAGTAGTGAATTAGAAGTAGTGAATTAGAAGTAGTGAATTAGAAGTAGTGAATTAGAAGTAGTGAATTAGAAGTAGTGAATTAGAAGTAGTGAATTAGAAGTAGTGAATTAGAAGTAGTGAATTAGAAGTAGTGAATTAGAAGTTTGCTTCTCTTGAAACCGATTTTTGGTCAAACATTTGCTCCAAGAAGTGATATTGAATGTGAAGTTTGCAACCACTCGAGATTTGAACTCATTTCGTTGTTGAGTCATGAACGCGAAAGTTCGTTACAAATGATTAGGCTCGCGCTGGCACACTGCAGGAATTTGTAATCAATAGCAAACAGTTCGGACAGACAAAATTAATTTAAAAAAGCAACTTATTTTGGGAAAACTTTGCATGCAAAAATTAAATTATCAGGCCGACTTTGTGGCGCAAGGTTGTCTGAAAAAAAATTGCGTGCAAAAATCTGTCAAAATGGAACGGTTGCTCTTTTTTTAATTCTGTCTGTGCGAACTTTTTGCAACTCTCTATAATAGAATGAATTGATGAGTTTTGTGTTGATTTGCAGGTGGACACTTCGCCTTACGGTAGCTACCTGCTGCCCCCTGGGGGAGGGGCAACCAGTAACGACAACAGCTGGAGGAGGTAAGTGCTAGCCATGTCTCTACACTTAATATTTGTGCTGCTTCAATATTTGTGTCAACTTGTTTTTTTTCAGGGAAAATTGGTTCTTGCAAGTTTGATCTTTCACTGTTGGACTTTTTTTCAGACCAACTCGAATTAATTTGCTAGAAGGAAGACAAGCTATTCAGCAACAAAAGTTTAAAGGTCACAATAAACGTAATCAACTTCTGATTTCGAAAGCGGGTTTTAATTTTCAGATTTCTCAGCGAAATAAAAAAAATACCTAAGGATCCAGTTTTTCTCAAATTGGATTAATTTTATCAAAAAAGTGCCAATCATAAATTGGGCTGAAAATTCAAAGAGCTGAAAAGGCATATATTTTTTTGTCAATTCGAAAGTTAAATTTTTTTTCAAAAAACTATTTAAGTTTTTCTGTTTTCTTGCGTTCATTGGCTTTTTTCCAACAGTATTTTGGCTATGCTCAAGTTTAGGTCATTTCCTTTGTTAAAATTACCGCAAATTTCACTATTTCGAACAGCAAAAGAGTAAAGGTCGCGAATGACCTAAAATGTTTCAAGTTTCAAAGATGAACTGTTATTGTCTGAATTTCCGCTAGAATGAAAACATTTTTATCAATCCGGTTTTATCTAAAATGTATGACTTAGAAAAAAAATGCCAATCATAAGAAGTTTTTGAAATTCAAAGAGCTTTAGCGTGATGTTTTTTTCTTCGAAGTTCGAAAGTCGAAAGATGTTTAGTTAACTTAAGTAAGTCTGTTCAAAAAAGTAAATCGACTTACACGCGTCTACAAATTTCTCGGTCGGAGCTCCTGTAGTCAATTATAGTCCTCTTGTCATTAATACATCATATCGGGATGCGTTCAGTAAAGCGAGTATCAGATATTTACCAGATGAGGTAATCGAATTACGTAATTATGATTTAGAATCTTTCATGAGCTTAAATGAAAAAATAAATATTGGAAGGTTCATAAAAAGAGCCAGTTTACTTCAAATTTTGTTCAAGTTTTTGTATTGGGGAAGAAAACTAACTTTCTGCACAAATCTGAGACTTGAATTCATGTGATTGTAATTGAATGATGCGTTGATTGTGGAGTATCTGTTTACTTATCTGGTACACTCGTTTTCGGTTTATTAGAGATCGGTTTGCTGAACTACCACCGTACAAAACATGCATGTTTAGATACTTGATGAAATGAATGTTCTTTTTTGTAGGACAATATCCGACTCGAGGCTATACGAAAGTGCCTCGCAGCCGAGGAGGGTGCCGATGGTCCCCGGAGCTCCCTTCGGCTCCGAAAGGGGTCCGGGACCTGCTCCTCGGCTCTCCCTCTCCAAGTCTAAGTCCCCCTCCAATCGCAGCATGTATTCGGGGGCAACAGGCAGAGCGGGCGACAAGAGGAAAATGTCAGATGATCAGCAGATGATGACCAGCTACCACAGGGAAATCATGAAATCGTTAGTACCCACACTCTTTCCCGCAGTAGATATAGTTGGTGCGAATACTTCACTAAATGAAGAGAAGGAATTATGGCGTATGGTGTTTTTTTCCTCCCGTTTTGACTACCTTAAACAAGCTCGTAGTGGTCAAGTGTAGTTTTAATGAGGGATTTGGATTCCAAAAAAAATCAAAAGTTCTCTGTTGAAAAAATTCGTCAGAATACTACCAGCAAAAATTGAAAAGACGAACTTTGCTTGGTGTTTGTGTTTTGTCGGCTTAGTTGACACATCACGGATTTTTTTGATTTTTTTTCCTTGTAGTTGCATGTTGTTGATTTACTCCTGTAATTTCTATTTTTACTAGCCCCGACTTCGTATATTTTCCTTTTGGTTTTTTGCCCTGGATCTTTATTCGGCCTAATGTTTTCGGTAAATGTTTTATTGGCTTAGTCAACACAATTTGTATCGTTTGAAGGACAAAAAATGATTATTATTGGCAAAAAAAGGTCTTTTGAGGTGTAAAATGTCAAACTTTCATAACTTGAAAGCTCAAAAACTTTTGGACAACAGTTTGTTATGTCATTTCTTTAATCTCGGCTCAAGAGGCGTCTACCTGCGTTTTGTTGGCAGTTGCTTATGCTGCTATCAAAGATATGCTTAGTTTTTCCGTTGAGCTTTGAATTATTTTCGAGAAGATTTAGACTGGATTAGCAAGCGTTATCAAATCGGAACACAATTCTTTCAGGTTAAAAATTTTTCAAACAGAATCACTGTATCATACGATGAGTTGAGTTATATTTATGCTTGCGAGCATTGTGTTATATTACGAAGTCTAATTTTTTTTCAATCTAACCAGCAATTAAAATGTTCATTTTGCTATCATTTTTCGCTGAGTTGTTTTGGCAGTTGAATTGCATGTTTTCGGGTTTCTGATTGACGGTTGTTCCGTTTCGTTAAGCCTCAGTGGGACAGATGAGCAGGGCACGGGTCTTTGATTTTTAACGTATAAGGTTCGGTTCCCGTAGAGGGAAATTCTGTATTTTTTCTTAAGTTTTTTTATAAGTACTTTTGCAGTTTTTCCTAGAAACGCAGCTTCGCCATAAAGTTAAGTGTCTAAGTATTAGCATTTCGCGCAGAGCTAAAATCATGATTTGGTTGGCAATGTATCAAGGTTAGTTTCAAGTCACGACCTGTTCTCCTTGCAAACTAAAAACTTTCCTTTTAAAAGAATTAATTGTCAGATTATTGTTTTTCTGCTTATTTTGTACGCTTAATTGACTCAGCATGGCTATAAACAATTCTTACATTATTTGAAAATCTTTCTGATGTATTCCTATAAGGGAGCAGATATTTAACATCCCAGAAATTTTTCAGTATATAGCTTCTTTCTTCAGCTTTTAGACCTCATTTGAGAGTTTTTTTTCGTAATGCGTTGTCGTTGTTTCTAGGGCTATAATGCTCTTCAAAAAACAAATTGATTTTTTTGTTTCATGTTATTTGTCCCACTTTTTGCCGGAATTCTTGCCGAGCGTTCTTTTTCGAATTTGTTTTTATACTTTCTAACGTAATTTGTAGAAGTGTAATTTTTTTGGTTTTTAGTCCTATAGCAGAAAAGTTTTTTGTGGTGATTTTTTAACTTCACTTCATTTTGTTTTTCCAATTCACTCTTAGTTATAAGGAAACAATAACTAGGCTCTAGTTATATCCTCAATGATCCTGATGTTGATTTAGTGCCACGAATTTTAGCAAAAAAAAACGTTTTCACCAATCAATTAGTGTAATTCAAACTGTTAAACAGGTTTCGAGTTTTTTTTTTCGTTTGTTTTTTCAGTAAGTCTAAGTTTGTTCCGGCTCAAATTAACTTTTTCGCGGTTTGAATTTCGATTTCTCTTTAGGTTCAGTTCATATCCTTTGTTAAAAGGAAAGAAAACTTCTCTATCTAATAGCAAAATTGTAAAAGTCACGAAAATGTTGATCGACTTCTAGTTTTGAAAGTGGAATTCAATTTTACTTTATGATGCCGTTATCTCAAATTGCGTTAATTGAATCAAAAAATTGTCCATCCTAAGTTATTCTAGAAATTCAAAGAGCTTTAAGGGCATCTATTTTCAAGAGTCGATGAACGGAGTTCAAACTCTTATGTAAGTCGCGATGATTTAAAAAAAATTCAGGAAAAATTTGTTCAGGATCATATTTATTTTTTCACGCTTTGAAGTTTGCTTTTTTTAAGATCAGCAGATTTTTTTGTTGTTGAAAGGTTGGCAAACTCCACTATCGAACAGTAAAAGTGTAAAGGTCACGAAAAACGTGATTGACTTCTAGTTTCAAAACTAGTTCTCAGCGAAATAAAAATTTACCCATTGGTTTAGTTTTCTCAAAAAAGTGTCAATATTGAAAATTGTTCTAGAAATTCAAAGAGCGTTAAGAGCAACTTTTTTTCTGGGAAAGTCGAAGATTGAGGTTTATTTAAAAAAAACAAGTCAGAATTTTTCTGTTCGCTTGCGTTCATTGGCTCTTTTTCAACTGTCTGTTGGCTATGTTAAAATGTTTTGGAGCCTCAGTTTTTTGAATTAAATGTCTCATTTTTAAAATCTGATTGTTATTATATCTGACTGTTTTTATAATTGGTACGAGAATGCAATTCAGTGGGCTTCTGATGACTAAAATATTTTAAAAAAAATAATTTTGATGCACGTAATCTGTTTCCATGAGTTTTCACCAAGTTTTTTGTGATGATTTCCGTCTTCCTGATTTTTGTCTATAAATTGATATTTTTATGCTTAGCCTCTTTGTTTTGATCGTTTATGCATTGAACTGTGTGATGTATAAATAGCGGCCCTCCATTTTCACATAGGATGCACCACTCCAGTCCCTCCCCGGACTCCTCGGCTCAGCAGTCCCCCGACACTGGCAGTCCGGCAACCCCCGGAACACGACAGCACTCACTCACTATCGCCTCACCACCCATGCTCAACCACAACAATTCAGTGGCCACCGCCACGGCCATGAATATACCCAGGTATGTATGGACAATATCTCTCATATGACTCTCAAACTACCAATATTCATCATTGTGCAGCATAAAGTCGTTTAATTACTTGACTCTTACTTGCAAAGCTTCATGACAAACCTTCTGATAAATGCAAATTTGATTACTGCCGTTTGCCAATTTTTTGCAAGTGTAATAGAACGAAGTGGTTTTAACTTAATAGGTGGTGATGGTTTTTCTTGCAGAAAAATATCAAGCTCAAATTTGATTTTTCGTAGAATGACTTCTTTTTGAGTTTTGTTCATTTCTTTTGCTAAAAGGAAAGCAATCTGGGTAATCGAACAATAAAAGACATGACAAATGTGAACGACTTCTAATTTGAAAGTAGGTTTTAATTTTAAGATATCCCAGCGGTTTTAAAAAAACTCTCTATTGATCCAGTTTTTTTTCAAATCGGGATACGTTTTATCAAAAGTGTGTCAGTCATAAGCTATTGTTGAAATTCGAAGAGCTTGAAAAGCATATATTTTTTTCTTTAAAATGCGAATTTTGAAGTTGGTTTTAATTAAGTCGATTTTTTTGTTTTCTTGCGTTCATTGATACTTTTTCAACTGTCTTCAAACATGAAAGATTTTTGAATTGGAAGTGTGCTTTAATGCCATATATTTTTTCTTTGAAGCTCAAAAACTGAAAAGTTTTATACCTTTTTTTGGATATGATTCCTTGTTCATAAACAGTTTTCGAAATGTTCGTTAACTTCAGTGGATTTTTGTTGGCAAAATCTTACTTGGCGAATATCTTGCTGTAGTTGTAGATGGTATATTTTAATATGCGCTCGCTTTCTATGCGTTAATGAACGAAGTCAAGACACTTGTTTACGTCGTGCGTTTGTTTTTTTTTCCTGAAGAATTCGCTAAAAATTTGATGACAAGTTTGACATTTTGCAATTTGACTTTCTTCTGAAGTTCTAACTGGCTTGATTTCTGTTTAAGTTCAATTCAAATTCGTTCGCTACAAATGGAGACAAAGTATGCTCTCCAATTTAGACAGCGCAAATGGCGGGAAAAAAAGGTGAACGACTTTAGGTTCGAAAGTGGGTTTTCGTTCACCGATTTCCCGGCGGAATAAAAATCATAATCCAGTTTGATCATTTTCTTCTGTTTTCTTTCCTTCATTGAACCTTTTCCAGTCACATGTTGACTATGTTTTGATTTTTTTGCAAAGCGTTCAACTTCAAAAGGGAGGTTGAAAAAGTGTTGTTCTCAAAACAGTTTATAAACATTATATAGATTTGGTTGAAATGAAAATTGAAATATTTAGTGGACATGTCAGTGGCAAAATAAGGTAGTTATTGTGATAAATCTATGTTTATCCTGATTCTTTTTGCTTGTTTAATTTCGTTTTTGGTCTGTTCGAAAGCTTTATTTTTTAGTTTTCAATTCTGACCGCAGCTGACGAGATATTAAATAATTTTCGTGCAATTCAAGTCAGTGAGAGTTATTGTTGGAGTTTGGCACTTGGGTCTTCTTTCCTCGTTTTTAAAACAACAAGTAGTTCATGTTTCTGCGTGCCGTTTTTAAATGTCAATAAACGCAGTGAAGACACTTATATAGGTTGTTGATGATTTTTTTGCGCTTTTTTGAGGAAAAAATGTTTCAAAGTTTGATCAAGCTCAGATCAATGATTATCGCAATAGATTCAGAGTTGTTGAATATCGTTCGTCATTACGTCACTCATTTCATTTTCCGTGTGACTTGGACTATTTTTTCTCAAACTGATATTTATTTTCTAGCAAAGATGTTAAAAGGAAGACTCTACTATCGAACAGCGAACGTGTAAAAGGAAAACTCTACTATCGAACAGCGAAAGTGTAGAAGTCACGAAAAACTTCATTGACTTCCAATTTTGAAAATTGAATTGATTTACCAGCGAAATAAAAACTTTATCTTTTGGTGCATTTTTCTCAAATGGGGTTAGTTTTTATCAAAAAAGCACTAACACCAATCTTAAATTGTGCTCAACTGAACATGGAATAGAATTATCTTGTTTCCCAGCGAAATAAACTTTTTACCTATTGATATAATTTTACCTATTGATATAATTTGGGTTAATTTTGTCAAAAAAGCGCTAATCATAAACTGTTCTAGAAATCTATTTTTTTCGAAGTTTGAAATTTGAGATTTTTCAAAGTATCATGGTTCTGTAGCGTAGGGGTAGGGAAGGAGACCAGCAGCAAAATAAGAGGGTTCGAACCTGGGTAAGATCGGATTTTTAATGAACTTTTTCGTATACTAGTTAAAATGCGTCCGCTTTATAAATTGAGGTATGTTAATTGATTAATTTCTTTTCAAATTGACTGGTACTTCTAGTGCGTCATAATTAGCTTGCTTCACTTAGCAATTATGTAGGCTCATAATTGGCGTGAGTCATCTAAGAAATTTTGTTGAATCAAAGTATTGATCATTCAGTTTTTCCAGTAGCGTTGTCGGTCATATTTTTGCTTGTGTATGCGAAGTGCAGCTTCGCCTCTGTGTCTGATTTATGCGAGCTTTAGTGCATTAAATTTTTGAAAGACTGGACTTCGACAAGGGCTGATGTCCTAAAAGGTTATCTATTTTACGAGAAGTAGTCAAATTTGCGTTTTGAGATATTAGCGCGGACGGTCTGCCTACCGTATGAGAGATCAAATTACTGATGATTAGGAAGTGGAAAAAAGTAAATTTGGGGTCGTAAAAATTACTTTCTTAAGTTTTCAAAATGGCCAAAAAAAGTTTTAAATAAAAAAGTAAGTGCAGAAAGCTACAATTTCGGTAGTGTAAATGCATAAACAAATGTACTTTTGCACACTTTCCGTCGCAATATATATATAAACAATCATCTAGTTTTCGCTTTAGCAGACTGAAAAGTCTTTCGAGTTCGAACGATGTTATTGAAGCATAAAGGAATTCGGCAGCTTGAATGTGGATGGAAATTTCTTAGAGAATTAGAAATTGCAGTTCTCAGAAATAAGACGTTTTAAATATTCTCTGCCTAAAGCTAAGGCAAATATATAGTTTCCTTTCTAACTTTTTTAAAGTTCAATAAGCGCTGTTAAAGTAAAAAAGAGAAAAAAGTTTTTACTTTTTTCCCGCTTCCTAGTGATGATTGAAGGTAACTCCTATTTTCCAACAGTAATGAAGGCCGACGTAGCAACTCTTCTTTCACTCTTAGGTTTCATTGCTCCTGCAAGTCCAGCATTTTGCCGATCATTGCGTATTCTACCAGACTATTAAGGCCAGTTAGAAATTCCAATGCGTGCTCGGTCTCATGCTAAAAAAAATTTTCGTAGATAAAGGTCATAATCTGTCATTCGGTCAGGCTCTGCGCAGCAATTTCACAAATGCTTCGAGAACTTTTCGAAACGTTATGTGAGGTTCTAGAGATCGTAAAGACATTTTTTGATGAGGAGAAAGCCGTCGCAGATTTGGCTTTCCTAGGATGCGCTCAACAAAGATGCTAACTCATAAAGTTGCTTTCGATATTTGACCAATTGTCATCCGGTTTGCCAACAACACTGAACGTGAAACAATTTGGTACGATTTTTCTGTGAAGGCAGTCGCATGAAGGCGGTGCCAGGTAAACTGAAAATGAAGGTTACGGGGTTTCAGAATGTGTGTAATGAACAACTTTGGTTTCTCTTCAGTGAAGTTAAATATAGTAGGATTTTCGGAAGTTAGTTTAGTCGTACCCGCTAAACTAATTATGCCAGCTGTGTTATCGAAATAGAGAAATTAAGATGCTTACTGTGTGAATTAACCCAAATACTGTACCTCTGTTTTTATTAGGGACCACAGCCTTTTTGAGGGACCCACCAAGTAAACAAGCACCTGAAAAGGTAGTATTTCAATATGTGCAATTGCGAAATAAGACAGCCATGTTTCAATTTGATTTTCTATTTTAGGCTGAGGGTTTTTCTTCAGGCTTTGTTCAAGTTAAATTTTTTTTAGGTGCAGAGTTATATAATAGCTTGCATGCAATTTAATTCAGTTTAGAGTTGTATTGCAGCTAGACAATTGGGTCTCCTTTTCGCGTTCTATTGAGGATAGATATGTAAATCACGATAGTTCGCATATCCTTCGGAAAGACAATTTACAGTTTCAGATGCTGGATGAATTTTTTGAAAGGCGTGATTTTCCCCCACTTCTTTTGAACTGGCTAAGATGTTGGGTCGAAAAAGATTGTAACTTGTCAATTGTGAGAATTTTTTTTTTGTAAAAACCGATGTTTGCACAATTGATAAGCTGAATAAACAATTTTTTCGCCAAGTCAATTTGATTTTTTTAATCTTGTCTCCATGCACTTGTTGAGATTTTCTTTGTTAAAACATTTACTCTTAATTTTTTTGGAAAAAACATTTACTCTTTATTTTTTTATTAGTAACTTTTTTTAGTCTATTTTTATTCTTTTTTTGTGGTTTTATATTTTTTCGGCTTAAAAGGTATCCACTTAGTGGTCTCATTTTGTTTATTTGACGAGCGGATAAAGTTTTTGTGTGTAAGTTGAGACTGAGGGAGACATGAACATTTTTTTTAGTTTTGTTGAATTTTTTTCTGCCAAGGTCTGTTCGGCTTTGTTACCGCTTGGAATTTTTTTCTATGCTTATTCTACATTCTTTTGTTTTGGCACGTTTTTGTTTCAAAACTAGCGTTTTTCATTGTGAATGAACTAGTTTTTTCGACTTTTTTGATTTTGTTTTCGACTTAGCGGTGTTAGCAGTTTCTTGTTTCGTATCGCAAGTGGCGCGAAGCTCAGCTTCGCCTCTGTATTTTATTTTTTTTGAGACGCTTCGCATTTTTTTTTTGCTAAAATTTTGAATATCTGGCGTTACTGATTCAGTGAAGAAATTTGGAACTGGAGATCTTCTATACACAAACGGTTTTGCCCTCGATTTTTATTAAATTAAAATATGGCCCCAAAAAGACAGTTTTTTTTTTACAATTTGACCGTTTTGTTCAAAAGTTACCCTGCCAAAAATGGATTTAAAAGAATCAATCGAAAAACAGGTGTTGATAATTTTCCCGGTGTAAGCATTTACGCCCTAATTTTTTGTAGAAAAATAGTTTCGGAAAGTTTGTTTGTGTTTTTGTTCGCTTTTTGGAAACTTCTTGACTTTTGTTGAAAATACCCTGCCATTTCTTAGGTTAAGGGTTTTGTCTCAGCTTAAAGGTCTACACCACAATTCTAGTAGAAAGTTACGGCTTTTGGGAATTGACAAAGTTTTTAACTTCTTTGGCCATTTTTCGGTATCTTTTTGAGTGGGCAGATTAATGGTTCAATTGAATTAACAGATCTCGGTCTTCTTAGCTGCATGAGCTGATGTCACCTTATTTATGTTTAAAAATCTTCAGCCTTTTAGTCCAATCTTATAAAAATCTAGCTCCGCTTCGCCTCTGTATTTTTTAATCAAATTTCGGAATTTTCACGGCAAGGTTTTTAAAAGCTTATGCACAGCTGAAAATAACACCGTCTGTTTTTTGTGGACGATCTTCGTTTGGCCCAAAGAATTATACTTGTGCATGTATTAACAGGATTGATTGATTAATAAGTTCGAATAATTACACTTGCGAAAGCAAGTGTATTGTAATCGGGAACTTTTTTTCGCGTTAACAACTTTTCTTACACATTTTCAACTTACTTCGTTATTGAGTCTTAACAACTTCCGGGCTCCTGCGCAGTTGGCCTAGAGGTAATGATGTCGCCTTTTCACCCTAAGATCTTAGTTTCGAAACCTGATTGGACATTCTTTTTTTTTTGAATATGTATGTACATGCAAGTTTTCTTTCGGAAAAATTTGAATGGTCGGACTTTCGTTTATCTGCTCAGGTTTTGTCGTGCTGTAAGCAACTTTCATTGTAGTTGCAATTGCCTTTAATATCAGAATTAAAGCTCAATATATCAGAATTGAGGTTCAAACAAAATTTGCGAGCTCAGAAATTAACCACAACCAGCATGAGAGCGTGACTTAATGGTCAAAAGCAACAGCTTCTCGTCTCAACGATCTGAAAAGATTTATGTTCAGCCTCTGCTTCGTGTTAATTTGATCGTGAACTTTTTAAGAGTCCCTAAACGTAGTTCAGACTCTCGTATAGGTCGGGATGATTATTTTTTTATTTTTTTTTCAAAATTTGGTCAGGCTCAAATTTACTTTTTCACGGTTTGACTTTTGATTTCTTCCAAAGTTCATTTCATGCCCGTTGTTGAAAGGAAGGCAAACTCCACTATGGAACAGTAAAAGTGTAAAGGTCACGAAAAACGTGATCGACTTCTAATTTCGAAAGTGTGCTTCCCAGCGAAAAAAAATAATTATTAGTTCATTTTTCTCAAATTGGGTTTTTTTTTATTCAAAAAAGTGTCAACATTAATGTTTTCTAGAAATTCATAGAGCTTAAAGGCCATCTTTTTTTCTTGAAAATTCAAAAGTCAGTATTTTTTCTGTTTACTTGAGTTCATTGACTTTTCCAACTGTCTGATGGCTATGTTCTTCAAAGTTTCTATCTGGAATCGATTTGCGTTTAAAAAAATCAGATGATATATTTGAGTAGCCTAATTTTTAGGCCTCCTAGCAACTTGAATCCAAACACTCTTCACATGTTGTCTCCAAATGAGAACCAGAACATGGCTTCCACTACTGCGTGTCAGGGAGGCGTTTCCCCAAACCATCCGGGGGGATCACTGCCCGATCTCTCCTCTGGGGGGTACCAGCAGCAGACACCGCGGCAGTTGCGAAACCCCAACTTAGAAACCAACTCAGCAAGGATAATGTCACTTTCAAATGCATCCACCACGTGTGGCGGCGGCGGCCTCAACCATGTGAACGGAGGAGGACCCATTCACGATGCAGACATGCACGTTATGATGACTCATCAACAGCAGCAGCAGCAACAAGGCGCTTGTCCTGGCTCATCGGCGGCAGTGTTTATGGGTGGGAATTACGTGGCGGCAAACGGAATGGCCGCAACGGGAATGGAAGACGGTTAGAAATGACAATTTGACTTGTACCAATTTAAATAAACCGTCCATCCAAAATCACAGTAATTGTTTCCTCCAAAAAGCAGTAGAAATTCAGGTGGTCTTTTTCAGAATTTAGACGCTTATCTTGGTCGCCTTGGCGGACCGAACGAAGAGTGAGTTGCAAATAGGAGCTGAAAGAAAAGAGTAGCTGTTTAGTCGCTGTTAAAATGGTTGTAAAATATTGCACCTTGTTAGATTAGAACAACCTCCCTTTTGTGTAGAAAAAGTAATACTCATCCCACAAACACGGTAGTAATTATTTGTCTTTAAGTGTCCATGAACAACAGCAGTTTCCGCTTATTGAGGTCTGGTGGTTTTTTTCGTATTTTTAAGGAAACACATTTTATGTGTTTTATAAGCTTCTGGATCTTTGGTTTCTTTCTCATCCAATTTAATTTGCTGAATGAAGGCTCTTCAGATCTCCATTAAAAAAGTACAAATGGCGAGAAAAGTAGAGCTTGACTGTAACTTTTCAAATTGAGTTTTTAAATTTCAGACTTTTCTGCCGAAGTAAATCAAGTTTTCTCAAAATGGGTTAATTTTATTTAAAAAGTGGCACGCGTTTTTGTGGTTATTATTCGGATTCAGCTGTTATTTTATTTTGAATTGAGATTTTGAATTAGGATTTTGTTATTAAGATTTTGAATTGTATGAGTATGACTTCTGTTCTGGCTCAAATTTACTTTTTGAGGTTTGACCTTTGAATTCTTTGTAATAAGTTCAGTTCATTTTCTTTTATGAAAGTAAGACCAACTCCACAATAGGCCGCGATGGTTTTTTTCAGGAAAAGTCTATAATTAATTCGGGTTTAATTTTTTTTGCAGTTTGACTTGATTTACTTATAAGTTAGTTCTTTTTTATTTCTGTATGAAGGAAGAAAATGGAATTTATTTATCTGATTTTCCACCGAAAAATAGATTTTGACCATTCGTTTCAGTTTTCTCAAATTGGGTTAAGTTTATCTACAAATTGACAGTCATACTTTGTTCTAGAAATTCAAAAAGTTTTAAGGCCATTTATTTTTTTCGAAGTTCAAAACTTGAATTTTTTGAAAAAAAAAAAACAAATCAGTTGTTTTTTCAGTTCCTTGCGTTCATTAGTCTTTTCCAACTGTCAGTTGGCTATGTTTTTAAGATTCGATGAAGGTAGTTCAGACGCTTGTATAGTTCATGATGTTTTTTTAAGGAAAAGTCTTAAAATTTGTCCAGGCTTAAATTGTTTTTTTGCGGTTTGACCCTCGATTTCTTTTTCAGTTCAGTTGTTTTCCTTAGTTAAAAGGAAGGCGAAATCCACATTCGACCAGCAAGCATGAAGAGGTCACGAAAATGTGATCGACATCTAGTTTCGAAAGATGATTTTTTAAAAAGGTTTACAGTGAAATGAAATAGAAAGTTTATTAATTTGAACGAGTTTTCTTTAAAATTGGATTAATTTTTGATCTAAATTGTTCAAGAAATTCAAATAACTTTTCACCTAATTTTTCGTTGAAAATTTAAATTTTGTAGTCAGTTGTTTACTTGCGTTCATCGACTCTTTCCAAATGTCTGCTGGCTACGTTTCAGAATAAAGCCTTTTATCGTTTGTTAAAAGGAATGCAAACTCCACTATCGAATATCAAAAATATACAGTACTTTTGGGCAGTCCTCCTCGAACTGAGGAAACTTTAATATCTTTAGTTATTTGAAATGTCAGTGGCTGTAACGGAGTGCTTCTTCTGATTGTAAATAAGGACGAAACCTGACTTAAATATAATTCAAACTAATTTTCAACGATTAGGCATCCTTTTTCCGTCTGTCGTCTACCTTTGAAGCTAGATTTGCTGCGTTAGAAAGAAGCATTGCTTGTTTGCATTTCCTTCTCGTCTCTCAAACTGAATAGTTTTTTGCAACACAACTAGATACGAATGCGACAAAGAAACCTCTGCTGAACTTGTTCATTTTTGTAAAGTTCACCAGGAAGCAACACTTTTTCCTCTCAGATGAACCAAAAAATAGTTTTGTTTGAAAAATAAAAATATGCTGATAGATTCAATTGATTGTGAGATAATGAGCTGAATTATTGAGCTCGCTGCAGATAAAAATACTTCCAATTACCGAAATAGTTTTGAAAAGGAAGTTTTGTAATGTTTTCACTGTAGACTTAATTTGCTCTACATGCTTCCTCGACACTATAATAGACATGAAATGAAACCTTTTGGTTTTGGAGTAGCATTGTTGGATCTGTTTTCCTATCCTCCCCCTTTGGTACCTAGTAGCGAATTGCCACCCCTATAATGAACTAATACAACGGCGGTTTAGCAAATGCGAATTTTGTACCTGGTAACGAATCTCCCCCTCCCCTTTTGAGATAGTTAAAGAGATCCGTATTGTTGCTTCTCAGACGTCTCTCGATTCGCCAATCTGACTGTTTGGGGAAAAATTATATATTTTTCTGGTCTATGTTCTTCGTATTTTGAGTTTTTGAAATTGTGATTTTTTGAAATTGTTTTTCATTTTTCAAATTTGTGGCTTTCTTTTTTTGTCTGCTTGCTTGCACTGCTGTTTTCTTATCTTATATCCCAAGTAGTGCGAAGCTCCGCTTTGCCTCTGTGTTTTAATCATCTAAAAGCCTGTAAGACCTCCACATGCGCTCAATTGTATAAAAGAAGAGCAACATTAGACATCCCACGCAAGAGTTTTGCTTGTATGTCGTATTGTTGCAAATTTGGAGCTCCATCTACTTAACACATTTGGATCTCGAACCAACCTAATTAATGGCAAAATTTTTATACATTGATTCGGTATATCAAGATTTAGTTGAAGACCGTCACGCATTTAGTCTTTCTTTTTTTTCATCACCCGTGTTTTGGAATTTTGAGCTTTTCCATTTTTCTGTCTTTTTTGCTTATCTTATCTTTGTATTTATAAATGAAGACGCAATGATGGAAAAGTTGTATTAATTAGTAGACTATACAGGAGTAGATCTAGCATGTGCGTTGCGAGGGGCGGCTGTGCAGATTCGAAAAACTAAGTTTGCAAGCCATGACTGCACAAAATATTATCTCGGAGATGTTTCTTATCACCAGAGGTTTTCTGAGTGTTTTCTAAGTTAAAAAGAGTTTCTCCACTTTGTGTCTCTCTGAGTTAATGATTACTTTTGGACGTTTTGTGATCTGGCTCTTCTATCATACCCACCAATCATTGAAGAATTTTCATTGAACTATAGATTTCGGTGTTGTCCTGCGAATTTTTTGACCACCCGAAAGATAAATAGTTTTTAATTGAGTGCGGTTTCATGTTGGATTCATAAAAAGTCATAAATGAGTTAGCCGAAGCTTGTGAGTTCCAATTAAAATGCCCGCGGCTTGGGCTTTCATAATTCAAAGTAAATGCTTCATTTCTTTTTTTTCCAAATTTACCTGTTAAAGAATTGATTTCTTTATTTCGGTTGTTAAGTGTATAAGAACGAGGTAATTCTCAAGTATATATGTCATGATTTTTTTAGATTAATTTGATTTTTCGCGGTTTGACTTTTGATTTCTTCGTAAGTTCAGTTCATTTCTTATGTTAAAAAACGACAAACGCCACTCGCACTGCATAAGTGTAAAAGTCACGAAAAACGTGAATGACTTCTAGTTTTAAAAGGACTTCAATTTCTGAATTCGCAGTGAAATTAAAAGTTTTTATTGATTCAGTTTCTTCTAAAAAATAGAAAGTTCTAGGAAAAAATTGCCAATTCTTGAAAATCAAACAGTTTAAACATTTTGAGTGATACTATCAAAGTTTGAATTTTAAAAATAATATTAAAAATTTTCTATCAACCTTTTACTTTATTTGTTGATCTACAATTTTTCAAATATCTGTTGGTTGTTTTAATGGTCGTAGGCTAACAAGCCGAAGGACGGACCAACACACCGAAAATAAGGTTGCCTTTCCAACAAGCCGAAAATTAATACTTTTGTACAACATAACCAATTTTCACTATTGCTATGCAATTTTCACGTAATTCTGATGTAATTTACGTTATTTCGATGTAGTTTTGGCTGAAAGATATGGCGGTTTGTTTAACATCTGTTCTTTGGTTTTGCCTGTTCATGCAGAAGTCTCTGTTCACGCTCAAATTTATTTTTCGGCGGATTCACTTTGGATTTCCTTATAAGTTCGCAGTCTAATCCATTTGCTAAGGCAAATTCCGATTTCTAAAGTGTAAAGACCACGAAAAAACGCGAGTTTTTAGTTTTTTAGGAGAAATCTAATCGAAAGTGAAATCAAAAAGTCAAGAGCCTAATGATGATATATTTTTCTTTGAATTTAGCTTCAAAAAAAAGATTTTTTTTTTAGGTTTCCTTGTTCATAAACACTTGTGCAACTCTTAATGACTATGTTTTACTCGTGTTTGCGTAGCGCAGCTTCGCCTCTGTGTTCTGTTATGAGTGGAAGCATTCGTAGGAAATTGCCAGAAGTAAGCATCCGATGATGTTTTGAAAAAAGAAGCTAGTTTTCATAAGTGCTGAAGCCTAAGAAGGCCCCGGTGATATTTGAGTCTAATGAAATTGAATCAGTACTGCTATGAGCCAATGTTCTAAGCCAAGCATCGCACGGATCGAAGTTCGTTTTCATTGTTTTGTCCGACTGACTCGAATGTCCTCGACTACTGATTCAGTAATCTAACCCGAAGAAAACGGAACATACGGGTGATTTGAGGAAGGCTTAGAGAAGAAAAGAGCTGTTGGTTGGGTAAATGTGGGTAGCATGTTTTATGTAGTAGTTTGTAGACTGTTTGTTTTGTTTGGCTGTTGCAGGAGCACCATCAGTAGACTTAGTTTCTCTCTCTCCGTCCTCTTCTCTTCGTCATTCTATGTTGTCCACCTCTCCTCAGAATCTTTCTTCGCCCCACCACCTCGGACGCCACATGTCAACCGTGCATCATAATCATCAGCAGCAGCATCATCATCATCTCATACAACAGCCACCGCCACAACACCAATATGCCCCCCAACAGGTGGCAGAAGCAGGAGCAGGGGGAGGGCGAGGGCACCTGGGTGTTATGGCAGCCGCCCCCAATAGCGGAGGTGTGCAGTCTATAGGTGGCTTGTTGGGGCGAGTAGCAGGGGAGGGCTCTTCCCACAGAGTGCCTTCACAGAGGCTGCAACAACAGCAACATAATAACTATATCATCGTGACAGGAGATATCAGTAGAGTCCCTTTTGGTAGTGAATGTAGTGGCAATGTTAGTACTACTCGTTTCCCTGCACGTTAGTTTAGTTTGCAAAAGGCGTATGTGACCATTTAGTTCAGCTTTATTTCCTTATTAAGTTTTGTAGTTGGAAGTTATTTTAATTATTTTATGATCATTCTAGGGAAGGGTGGCTCTTGGAGGTCGACCACCTCACCAATCTTCCCTAATATTTTACGACATCCATTCTTGGCTTACCCGTAATCAACTTTTTCACATGATGGCTGAAATTGGCGACGACCATCTGATCTTTCTTCTAGACAATTTTTGAGCATATCCGCAATTTAAAAGCCCGTTATATTCGAAAATTGTACTCCCATTTCAATTTTTTTTGTTTTTGTTTGCTTTTTCTCTTTATTCGGCTAAAAAGGTTGAATATAGTAAACAAAAAATTTTCTCGTTGATCCAGTTTTCTCTGATTGTTTGTTTACTTGCGTTCATTGACTCTTTTTCAACTGTCTCTTGGCTACGCTTAATTAACTTAAACTTAATTGAGTGATTTTACAATAGAGCAAAAACGTTTTTAAAGCCAAAAATAAGCCAATAAATTTTTCTAAATTTGACCTCATTTTAAAACCTTTTGCGATAATTTGCAACAAAAAATATGATAATTCATTTTGATCAGCTCGTAATTTGTTCCGGAGTTTGTTTGCAAAAAATATATAGATTCTGTAAGTTATTTTTAGAGGTCAGCTATTTTGGTTTTCCCAGGTCTTAGAATTCACTTCCGAACCGCACTCCCGAAATCGCTAAAAATAGATGTCGTAAAATATTTCCAAAAATTTTCTTGAAGACAGTAAATTTTTTTGCTTAATTATGAAGACAAAGACTAGTGAAAGCAAATTTATCTCAATTACTGCTAAATTTTGCCATGAAAAGACACTGTATAAAGTATGAGCGAGCTGCCTGAAATGAATGTTGGCTGTTTCGTTTTCTACGCATGTTGTAACCTGTTTTGATTGATTTAGAGCAGCGTGGCCCTGCCTCTAAACTTGAGTAATTGTTTCTCCTCCCAACCTCACCAACACCTCATGCAGTCTACTGCCAATCAAAACAGCTCCTGCAGCAATAAAATGCCGAATCCGAACAACAATCCCAGTGTTGTCGTCACTTCGGCCGCTCTCAATTCGTCTGGAGGAGGGGCAGACGAGGCATGGGTGTACATGTCTGCCGCCTCGGCTGCATACGAGAGCTGTGGCGGCAAAAATGCGAACAACGACTCCAATACGTCGTCATATCTCAACATGAATTCTGCCGCTGCTCTGCGAGGGGACGCAACAGCACCTCACATGTCCCTCGTGACGTCACAAAATCAGGTATGTTTTGTATTGTTTTCGATTGACTTTTTCCGCCTTTGGTCGAGACTAGTGCGGTTAGATCCGATGTTGTGAGTCTACCGCTAGCCATATAATTTTATTGCTCTAAACTGGTAATCCTAACCGCTGGGATGTATCTAGTTCTGCGAGTGAGTGTCAGTGTTGAAATTATTCAGAAGAAAGTAATCTAGGATTGGACTAGCCTTTAATCACTAGAAATGATGCATATATGGACTAGCCTTTAATCACTAGAAATGATGCATATATGGACTAGCCTTTAATCACTAGAAATGATGCATATATGGACTAGCCTTTAATCACTAGAAATGATGCATATATGGACTAGCCTTTAATCACTAGAAATGATGCAGCCAGTGATAGAACTAGCTTGTCTGCTCGAAGCGAGGGCTTGTTGATTGCAAGTGGATTTCCTTTGGTTTGTTTCGAATGGTTCGATTGTTCTCAGATAAAATTTTACTGAAGTTGTTAATTCACTAAGTCAGAAATAAATTGTATGACTGAGATAATAATTTGAGATAAGAGCTGGTGTGACCAGGAAATTTGTTCGGTTTTAATGCTTTCTGTTACTTGAATCTTTGTTTGAATTATTTTTAAATAACTTTTAATGTTTATAATCACCGATTACGTTCTGGTTATCGAGTTACCACAATTTCATTTGTTTTTTACTACGTTTGATTTCTTTTTCGACATCCGTCCTGAATGCTGCCTTTGACCTAATAATTCATTTGATTTTTTCGACAAGCTTTCTGAAGCCTTCAGCAAGTTTTCACTAAGAACACCACCTGACTTTCTTATCTAATTGTGATGCAACTGGTTCTGCTCCTGATTACTTGATTACAACTGTACCAACTGAAATAATAATTTGAGATAAGAGCTGGTGTGACCAGGAAATTTGTTCGGTTTTAATGCTTTCTGTTACTTGAATCTTTGTATGAATTATTTTTAAATAACCTTTAATGTTTATAATCACCGATTACGTTCTGGTTATCGAGTTACCACAATTTCATTTTTTTTTACTACGTTTGATTTCTTTTTCGACATCCGTCCTGAGTGCTGCCTTTGACCTAATAATTCATTTGATTTTTTCGACAAGCTTTCTGAAGCCTTCAGCAAGTTTTCACTAAGAACACCACCTGACTTTCTTATCTAATTGTGATGCAACTGGTTCTGCTCCTGATTACTTGATTACAACTGTACCAACTGAGATAATAATTTGAGATAAGAGCTGGTGTGACCAGGAAATTTGTTCGGTTTTAATGTTTTCTGTTAATTGAATCTTTGTATGAAGTATTTTTAAATAACTTTTAATGTTTATAATAATCGATTACGTTCTGGTTATCGAGTTACCACAATTTCATTTGTTTCTCTACTACGGTTGATTTCTTTTTCGACATCCGTCCTGAATGCTGCCTTTGACCTAATAATTCATTGGATTTTTTCGACAAGCTTTCTGAAGCCTTCAGCAAGTTTTCACTAAGAACACCACCTGACTTTCTTATCTAATTGTGATGCAACTGGTTCTGCTCCTGATTACTTGATTACAACTGTACCAACTAAGATAATAATTTGAGTTAAGAGCTGGTGTGACCAGGAAATTTGTTCGGTTTTAATGTTTTCTGTTAATTGAATCTTTGTATGAAGTTTTTTAAATAACTTTTAATGTTTATAATCACCGATTACGTTCTGGTTATCGAGTTACCACAATTTCATTTGTTTTTCTACTACGGTTGATTTCTTTTTCGACATCCGTCCTGAATGCTGCCTTTGACCTAATAATTCATTTGATTTTTTCGACAAGCTTTCTGAAGCCTTCAGCAAGTTTTCACTAAGAACACCACCTGACTTTCTTATCTAATTGTGATGCAACTGGTTCTGCTCCTGATTACTTGATTACAACTGTACCAACTAAGATAATAATTTGAGTTAAGAGCTGGTGTGACCAGGAAATTTGTTCGGTTTTAATGTTTTCTGTTAATTGAATCTTTGTATGAAGTTTTTTAAATAACTTTTAATGTTTATAATCACCGATTACGTTCTGGTTATCGAGTTACCACAATTTCATTTGTTTTTTACTACGTTTGATTTCTTTTTCGACATCCGTCCTGAATGCTGCCTTTGACCTAATAATTCATTTGATTTTTTCGACAAGCTTTCTGAAGACTTCAGCAAGTTTTCACAAAGAACACCAACTGACTTTCTTATCTAATTGTGATGCAACTGGTTCTGCTCCTGATTACTTGATTACAACTGTATCAACTGAGATAATAATTTGAGATAAGAGCTGGTGTGACGAGGAAGTTTGTTCGGTTTTAATGCTTTCTGTTAATTGAATCTTTGTATGAAGTTTTTTAAATAACTTTTAATGTTTATAATCATCGATTACGTTCTGGTTATCGAGTTACCACAATTTCATTTGTTTTTTTACTACGTTTGATTTCTTTTTCGACATCCGTCCTGAATGCTGCCTTTGACCTAATAATTCATTTGAATTTTTCGACAAGCTTTCTGAAGCCTTCAGCAAGTTTTCACTTAGAAAGAACACCACCTGAGTTTCATATCTAATTGTGATGCAACTGGTTCTGCTCCTGAATACTTGATTACAACTGTACCAACTGAGATATTAATTTGAGATAAGAGCTGGTGTGACCAGGAAGTTTGTTTGCTTTTAATGCTTTCTGTTACTTGAATCTTTGTATGAATTATTTTTAAATAACTTCTAATGTTTATAATCACCGATTACGTTCTGGTTATCGAGTTACCACAATTTCATTTGTGTTTTACTACGTTTGATTTCTTTTTCGACATCCGTCCTGATTGCTGCCTTTGACCTAATAATTCATTGTCGACAAGCTTTCTGAAGCCTTCAGCAAGTTTTCACTAAGAACACCACCTGACTTTCTTATCTAATTGTGATGCAACTGGTTCTGCTCCTGATTACTTGATTACAACTGTACCAACTGAGATAATAATTTGAGTTAAGAGCTGGTGTGACCAGGAAGTTTGTTTGGTTTTAATGCTTTCTGTTACTTGAATCTTTGTATGAATTATTTTTAAATAACTTTTAATGTTTATAATCACCGATTACGTTCTGGTTATCGATTTACCACAATTTCATTTGTGTTTTACTACGTTTGATTTTTTTTTCGACATCCGTCCTGAATGCTGCCTTTGACCTAATAATTCATTTTCGACAAGCTTTCTGAAGCCTTCAGCAAGTTTTCACTTAGAAAGAACACTACCTGAGTTTCATATCTAATTGTGATGCAACTGGTTCTGCTCCTGATTACTTGATTACAACTGTATCAACTGAGATAATAATTTGAGATAAGAGCTGGTGTGACCAGAAAATTTGTTCTATTTTAATGCTTTCTGTTAATTGAATCTTTGTATGAAGTGTTTTTAAATAACTTTTAATGTTTATAATCATCGATTACGTTCTGGTTATCGAGTTACCATAATTTCATTTGTTTTTTACTACGTTTGATTTCTTTTTCGACATCCGTCCTGAATGCTGCCTTTGACCTAATAATTCATTTGATTTTTTTCGACAAGCTTTGTGAAGCCTTCAGCAAGTTTTCACTAAGAACACCACCTGACTTTCTTATCTAATTGTGATGCAACTGGTTCTGCTCCTAATTACTTGATTACAACTGTATCAACTGAGATAATAATTTGAGTTAAGAGCTGGTTTGACCAGGAAATTTGTTCGGTTTTAATGCTTTTTGTTAATTGAATCTTTGTATGAATTGTTTTTAAATAACTTTTAATGTTTATAATCATCGATTACGTTCTGGTTATCGAGTTACCACAATTTCATTTGTTTTTTACTACGTTTGATTTCTTTTTCGACATCCGTCATGAATGCTGCCTTTGACCTAATAATTCATTTGATTTTTTCGACAAGCTTTCTGAAGCCTTCAGCAAGTTTTCACGAAGAACACCACCTGACTTTCTTAAATAATTGTGATGCAACTGGTTCTGCTCCTGATTACTTGATTACAACTGTATCAACTGAGATAATAATTTGAGATAAGAGCTGGTGTGACCAGGAAATTTGTTCGATTTTAATGCTTTCTGTTAATTGAATCTGTATGAATTAAATAACTTGTAATGTTTATAATCATCGATTACGTTCTGGTTATCGAGTTACCACAATTTCATTTGTTCTTTATTACTTTTGATTTTTTTTCGACATCCGTCCTGAATGCTGCCTTTGACCTAATAATTCATTTGATTTTTGACAAGCTTTCTGAAGCCTTCAGCAAGTTTTCACTTAGAAAGAACACCACCTGAGTTTCATATCTAATTGTGATGCAACTGGTTCTGCTCCTGAATACTTGATTACAACTGTAACAACTGAGATATTATTTTGAGATAAGAGCTGGTGTGACCAGGAAGTTTGTTTGGTTTTAATGCTTTCTGTTAATTGAATCTTTGTATGAATTAAATAACTTTTAAGGTTTATAATCATCGATTACGTTCTGGTTATCGAGTTACCACAATTTCATTTTTTTTTACTACTTTTGATTTTTTTTCGACATCCGTCCTGAAAGCTGCCTTTGACCTAATAATTCATTTGATTTTTGACAAGCTTTCTGAAGCCTTCAGCAAGTTTTCACTTAGAAAGAACACCACCTGAGTTTCATATCTAATTGTGATGCAACTGGTTCTGCTCCTGAATACTTGATTACAACTGTAACAACTGAGATATTATTTTGAGATAAGAGCTGGTGTGACCAGGAAGTTTGTTTGGTTTTAATGCTTTCTGTTACTTGAATCTTTGTATGAATTATTTATAAATAACTTTTAATGTTTATAGTCACCGATTACGTTCTGGTTATCGAGTTACCACAATTTCATTTGTTTTTTACTACGTTTGATTTCTTTTTCGACATCCGTCCTGAATGCTGCCTTTGACCTAATAATTCATTTTCGACAAACTTTCTGAAGCCTTCAGCAAATTTTCACTTAGAAAGAACACCACCTGAGTTTCATATCTAATTATGATGCAACTGGTTCTGCTCCTGAATACTTGATTACAACTGTACCAACTGAGATAATAATTTGAGAAAAGAGCTGGTGTGACCAGGAAATTTGTTCGATTTTAATGCTTTCTGTTAATTGAATCTGTATGAATTAAATAACTTGTAATGTTTATAATCATCGATTACGTTCTGGTTATCGAGTTACCACAATTTCATTTGTTCTTTATTACTTTTGATTTTTTTTCGACATCCGTCCTGAATGCTGCCTTTGACCTAATAATTCATTTGATTTTTGACAAGCTTTCTGAAGCCTTCAGCAAGTTTTCACTTAGAAAGAACACCACCTGAGTTTCATATCTAATTGTGATGCAACTGGTTCTGCTCCTGAATACTTGATTACAACTGTAACAACTGAGATATTATTTTGAGATAAGAGCTGGTGTGACCAGGAAGTTTGTTTGGTTTTAATGCTTTCTGTTAATTGAATCTTTGTATGAATTAAATAACTTTTAAGGTTTATAATCATCGATTACGTTCTGGTTATCGAGTTACCACAATTTCATTTGTTTTTTACTACTTTTGATTTTTTTTCGACATCCGTCCTGAAAGCTGCCTTTGACCTAATAATTCATTTGATTTTTGACAAGCTTTCTGAAGCCTTCAGCAAGTTTTCACTTAGAAAGAACACCACCTGAGTTTCATATCTAATTGTGATGCAACTGGTTCTGCTCCTGAATACTTGATTACAACTGTAACTACTGAGATATTATTTTGAGATAAGAGCTGGTGTGACCAGGAAGTTTGTTTGGTTTTAATGCTTTCTGTTACTTGAATCTTTGTATGAATTATTTTTAAATAACTTTTAATGTTTATAGTCACCGATTACGTTCTGGTTATCGAGTTACCACAATTTCATTTGTTTTTTACTACGTTTGATTTCTTTTTCGACATCCGTCCTGAATGCTGCCTTTGACCTAATAATTCATTTTCGACAAACTTTCTGAAGCCTTCAGCAAATTTTCACTTAGAAAGAACACCACCTGAGTTTCATATCTAATTATGATGCAACTGGTTCTGCTCCTGAATACTTGATTACAACTGTACCAACTGAGATAATAATTTGAGAAAAGAGCTAGTGTGACCAGGAAGTTTGTTTGGTTTTAATGCTTTCTGTTACTTGAATCTTTGTAAGAATTATTTTTAAATAACTTTTAATGTTTATAATCACCGATTACGTTCTGGTTATCGAGTTACCACAATTTCATTTGTTTTTTACTACGTTTGATTTCTTTTTCGACATCCGTCCTGAATGCTGCCTTTGACCTAATAATTCATTTTCGACAAACTTTCTGAAGCCTTCAGCAAGTTTTCACTTAGAAAGAACACCACCTGAGTTTCATATCTAATTGTGATGCAACTGGTTCTGCTCCTGATTACTTGAATACAACTGTACCAACTGAGATAATAATTTGAGATAAGAGCTGGTGTGACCAGGAAATTTGTTCGATTTTAATGCTCTCTGTTACTTGAATCTTTGTATGAATTATTTTTAAATAACTTTTAATGTTTATAATTACCGATTACGTTCTGGTTATCGAGTTACCACAATTTCATTTGTTTTTTACTACGTTTGATTTCTTTTTCGACATCCGTCCTGAATGCTGCCTTTGACCTAATAATTCATTTGATTTTTTCGACAAGCTTTCTGAAGCCTGCAGCAAGTTTTCACTTAGAAAGAACACCACCTGAGTTTCATATCTAATTGTGATGCAACTGGTTCTGCTCCTGAATACTTGATTACAACTGTACCAACTGAGATAATAATTTGAGATAAGAGCTGGTGTGACCAAGAAATTTGTTCGGTTTTTTATTGCTTTCTTTTAATTGAATCTTTGTATGAAGTATTTTTAAATAACTTTTAATGTTTATAATCATCGATTACGTTCTGGTTATCGAGTTACCACAATTTCATTTGTTTTTTACTACGTTTGATTTATTTTTCGACATCCGTCCTGAATGCTGCCTTTGACCTAATAATTCATTTGATTTTTTCGACAAGCTTTCTGAAGCCTTCAGCAAGTTTTCACTTAGAAAGAACACCACCTGAGTTTCATATCTAATTGTGATGCAACTGGTTCTGCTCCTGAATACTTGATTATAACTGAACCAACTGAGATAATAATTTGAGATAAGAGCTGGTGTGACCAAGAAATTTGTTCGGTTTTAATGCTTTCTTTAAATTGAATCTTTGTATGAAGTATTTTTAAATAACTTTTAATGTTTATAATCATCGATTACGTTCTGGTTATCGAGTTACCACAATTTCATTTGTTTTTTACTACGTTTGATTTCTTTTTCGACATCCGTCCTGAATGCTGCCTTTGACCTAATACTTCATTTGACTTTTTCGACAAGCTTTCTGAAGCCTTCAGCAAGTTTTCAGTAAGAACACCACCTGACTTTCTTATCTAATTGTGATACAACTGGTTCTGCTCCTGATTACTTGATTAGAACTGTATCAACTGAGATAATAATTTGAGATAAGAGCTGGTGTGACCAGGAAATTTGTTCGGTTTTAATGCTTTCTGTTAATTGAATCTTTGTTTGAAGTATTTTTAAATAACTTTTAATGTTTATAATCATCGATTACGTTCTGGTTATCGAGTTACCACAATTTCATTTGTTTTTTACCACGTTTGATTTCTTTTTCGACATCCGTCCTGAATGCTGCCTTTGACCTAATAATTCATTTGATTTTTTCGACAAGCTTTCTGAAGCCTTCAGCAAGTTTTCACTTAGAAAGAACACCACCTGAGTTTCATATCTAATTGTGATGCAACTGGTTCTGCTCCTGAATACTTGATTACAACTGAACCAACTGAGATAATAATTTGAGATAAGAGCTGGTGTGACCAAGAAATTTGTTCGGTTTTAATGCTTTCTTTAAATTGAATCTTTGTATGAAGTATTTTTAAATAACTTTTAATGTTTATAATCATCGATTACGTTCTGGTTATCGAGTTACCACAATTTCATTTGTTTTTTTACTACGTTTGATTTCTTTTTCGACATCCGTCCTGAATGCTGCCTTTGACCTAATACTTCATTTGACTTTTTCGACAAGCTTTCTGAAGCCTTCAGCAAGTTTTCAGTAAGAACACCACCTGACTTTCTTATCTAATTGTGATACAACTGGTTCTGCTCCTGATTACTTGATTAGAATTGTATCAACTGAGATAATAATTTGAGATAAGAGCTGGTGTGACCAGGAAATTTGTTCGGTTTTAATGCTTTCTGTTAATTGAATCTTTGTTTGAAGTATTTTTTAAATAACTTTTAATGTTTATAATCATCGATTACGTTCTGGTTATCGAGTTACCACAATTTCATTTGTCTTTTACCACGTTTGATTTCTTTTTCGACATCCGTCCTGAATGCTGCCTTTGACCTAATAATTCATTTGATTTTTTCGACAAGCTTTCTGAAGCCTTCAGCAAGTTTTCACTTAGAAAGAACACCACCTGAGTTTCATATCTAATTGTGATGCAACTGGTTCTGCTCCTGAATACTTGATTACAACTGTACCAACTGAGATAATAATTTGAGATAAGAGCTGGTGTGATCAAGAAATTTGTTCGGTTTTAATGCTTTCTTTTAATTGAATCTTTGTATGAAGTATATTTAAATAACTTTTAATGTTTATAATCATCGATTACGTTCTGGTTATCGAGTTACCACAATTTCATTTGTTTTTTACTGCGTTTGATTTCTTTTTCGACATCCGCCCTGAATGCTGCCTTTGACCTAATACTTCATTTGACTTTTTCGACAAGCTTTCTGAAGCCTTCAGCAAGTTTTCACTAAGAACACCACCTGACTTTCTTATCTAATTGTGATGCAACTGGTTCTGCTCCTGATTACTTGATTACAACTGTATCAACTGAGATAATAATTTGAGATAAGAGCTGGTGTGACCAGAAAATTTGTTCGATTTTAATGCTTTCTGTTAATTGAATCTTTGTATGAAGTGTTTTTAAATAACTTTTAATGTTTATAATCATCGATTACGTTCTGGTTATCGAGTTACCATAATTTCATTTGTTTTTTACTACGTTTGATTTCTTTTTCGACATCCGTCCTGAATGCTGCCTTTGACCTAATAATTCATTTGATTTTTTTCGACAAGCTTTCTGAAGCCTTCAGCAAGTTTTCACTAAGAACACCACCTGACTTTCTTATCTAATTGTGATGCAACTGGTTCTGCTCCTAATTACTTGATTACAACTGTATCAACTGAGATAATAATTTGAGTTAAGAGCTGGTTTGACCAGGAAATTTGTTCGGTTTTAATGCTTTTTGTTAATTGAATCTTTGTATGAATTGTTTTTAAATAACTTAATGTTTATAATCATCGATTACGTTCTGGTTATCGAGTTACCACAATTTCATTTGTTTTTTACTACGTTTGATTTCTTTTTCGACATCCGTCATGAATGCTGCCTTTGACCTAATAATTCATTTGATTTTTTCGACAAGCTTTCTGAAGCCTTCAGCAAGTTTTCACGAAGAACACCACCTGACTTTCTTAAATAATTGTGATGCAACTGGTTCTGCTCCTGATTACTTGATTACAACTGTATCAACTGAGATAATAATTTGAGTTAAGAGCTGGTTTGACCAGGAAATTTGTTCGGTTTTAATGCTTTTTGTTAATTGAATCTTTGTATGAATTGTTTTTAAATAACTTAATGTTTATAATCATCGATTACGTTCTGGTTATCGAGTTACCACAATTTCATTTGTTTTTTACTACTTTCGATTTTTTTTCGATATCCGTCCTGAATGCTGCCTTTGACCTAATAATTCATTTGATTTTTGACAAGCTTTCTGAAGCCTTCAGCAAGTTTTCACTTAGAAAGAACACCACCTGAGTTTCATATCTAATTGTGATGCAACTGGTTCTGCTCCTGAATACTTGATTACAACTGTAACAACTGAGATATTATTTTGAGATAAGAGCTGGTGTGACCAGGAAGTTTGTTTGGTTTTAATGCTTTCTGTTAATTGAATCTTTGTATGAATTAAATAACTTTTAATGTTTATAATCATCGATTACGTTCTGGTTATCGAGTTACCACAATTTCATTTGTTTTTTACTACTTTTGATTTTTTTTTCGACATCCGTCCTGAATGCTGCCTTTGACCTAATAATTCATTTGATTTTTGACAAGCTTTCTGAAGCCTTCAGCAAGTTTTCACTTAGAAAGAACACCACCTGAGTTTCATATCTAATTGTGATGCAACTGGTTCTGCTCCTGAATACTTGATTACAACTGTAACAACTGAGATATTATTTTGAGATAAGAGCTGGTGTGACCAGGAAGTTTGTTTGGTTTTAATGCTTTCTGTTACTTGAATCTTTGTATGAATTATTTTTAAATAACTTTTAATGTTTATAATCATCGATTACGTTCTGGTTATGGAGTTACCACAATTTCATTTGTTTTTTACCACGTTTGATTTCTTTTTCGACATCCGTCCTGAATGCTGCCTTTGACCTAATAATTCATTTGATTTTTTCGACAAGCTTTCTGAAGCCTTCAGCAAGTTTTCACTTAGAAAGAACACCACCTGAGTTTCATATCTAATTGTGATGCAACTGGTTCTGCTCCTGAATACATGATTACAACTGTACCAACTGAGATAATAATTTGAGATAAGAGCTGGTGTGATCTAGAAATTTGTTCGGTTTGAATGCTTTCTTTTAATTGAATCTTTGTATGAAGTATTTTTAAATAACTTTTAATGTTTATAATCATCGATTACGTTCTGGTTATCGAGTTACCACAATTTCATTTGTTTTTTACTACGTTTGATTTCTTTTTCGACATCCGCCCTGAATGCTGCCTTTGACCTAATACTTCATTTGACTTTTTCGACAAGCTTTCTGAAGCCTTCAGCAAGTTTTCACTAAGAACACCACCTGACTTTCTTATCTAATTGTGATGCAACTGGTTCTGCTCCTGATTACTTGATTACAACTGTATCAACTGAGATAATAATTTGAGATAAGAGCTGGTGTGACCAGGAAATTTGTTCGGTTTTAATGCTTTCTGTTAATTGAATCTTTGTTTGAAGTATTTTTAAATAACTTTTAATGTTTATAATCATCGATTACGTTCTGGTTATCGAGTTACCACAATTTCATGTGTTTTTTACCACGTTTGATTTCTTTTTCGACATCCGTCCTGAATCCTGCCTTTGACCTAATAATTCATTTGATTTTTTCGACAATCTTTCTGAAGCCTTCAGCAAGTTTTCACTAAGAACACCACCTGACTTTCTGATATAATTGTGATGCAACTGGTTCTGCTCCTGATTACTTGATTACAACTGTATCAACTGAGATAATAATTTGAGATAAGAGCTGGTGTGACCAGGAAATTTGTTCGGTTTTAATGCTTTCTGTTAATTGAATCTTTGTATGAAGTTTTTTTAAATAACTTTTAATGTTTATAATCATCGATTACGTTCTGGTTATCGAGTTACCACAATTTCATTTGTTTTTTACTACGTTTGATTTCTTTTTCGACATCTGTCCTGAATGCTGCCTTTGACCTAATAATTCATTTGATTTTTTCGACAAGTTTTCTGAAGCCTTCAGCAAGTTTTCACTTAGAAAGAACACCACCTGAGTTTCATATCTAATTGTGATGCAACTGGTTCTGCTCCTGAATACTTGATTACAACTGTAACAACTGAGATATTGTTTTGAGATAAGAGCTGGTGTGACCAGGAAGTTTGTTTAGTTTTAATGCTTTCTGTTACTTGAATCTTTGTATGAATTATTTTTAAATAACTTTTAATGTTTATAATCACCGATTACGTTCTGGTTATCGAGTTACCACAATTTCATTTGTTTTTTACTACGTTTGATTTCTTTTTCGACATCCGTCCTGAATGCTGCCTTTGACCTAATGATTCATTTGATTTTTTCGACAAGCTTTCTGAAGCCTTCAGCAAGTTTTCACTAAGAACACCACGTGACTTTCTTATCTAATTGTGATGCAACTGGTTCTGCTCCTGATTACTTGATTACAACTGTATCAACTGAGATAATAATTTGCGATAAGAGCTGGTGTGACCAGGAAATTTGTTCGCTTTTAATGCTTTCTGTTAATTGAATCTTTGTATGAATTATTTTTAAATAACTTTTAATGTTTATAATCATCGATTACTTTCTGGTTATCGAGTTACCACAATTTCATTGGTTTTTTACTACGTTTGATTTCTTCTTCGACATCCGTCCTGAATGCTGCCTTTGACCTAATAATTCATTTGATATTTACGACAAGCTTTCTGAAGCCTTCAGCAAGTTTTCACTTAGAAAGAACACCACCTGAGTTTCTTATCTAATTGTGATGCAACTGGTTCTGCTCCTGAATACGTGATTACAACTGTACCAACTGAGATATTAATTTGAGATAAGAGCTGGTGTGACCAGGAAGTTTGTTTGGTTTTAATGCTTTCTGGTACTTGAATCTTTGTATGAATAATTTTTAAATAACTTTTAATGTTTATAATCACCGATTACGTTCTGGTTATCAAGTCACCACAATTTCATTTGTTTTTTACTACGTTTGATTTCTTTTTCGACATCCGTCCTGAATGCTGCCTTTGATCTAATAATTCATTTTCGACAAGCTTTCTGAAGCCTTCAGCAAGTTTTCACTTAGAAAGAACACCACCTGAGTTTCATATCTAATTGTGATGCAACTGGTTCTGCTCCTGAATTCTTGATTACAACTGTACCAACTGAGATATTAATTTGAGATAAGAGCTGGTGTGACCAAGAAGTTTGTTTGGTTTTAGTGCTTTCTTTAATTGAATCTTTGTATAGTCTTCCTGAAATTACTCTTATAGTTTATAATTACCGATTATCTTGTGGTTTTCGAGTTACCGCAATTTCATTTGTTTTTCTTCGCTTGATGTGTTTTCGGCATCTATCCTGAAAGCTTCATTTTTTTCTCGACTTGCTTCATGAAATTCTTTCAATTAGAAAGAAGACGACCTGACTTGCGTAGCTAATGTGATGCAACCGGTTCTGATCCTGAGTTTTCGATTACAACTGTACGAACTGCTAGAATTAGTTAAGATAAGCCTGGTCTGATTAGGAAGTTTTGGCTAGTTTTCTTGCTTTCATCTAATTGATATTCCTGTGAAGGTTTTATTTTTGAAATTGTGTTTTTACTGAAAGATACTGTTCTGTTTTTCGAGTCACCTTTTATCATCTGATTATCTACTTCATGTGATTTTTGACAAGCTTCCTGAAATTGTTCGAAAGTTTTCGATAAGAAAGAAAAATACGACCTGACCTGCTTATCTCATTGTGATGCAACCGGTTCTGCTCCTGAAAAGTTTTTTACAACTACTCCAGCTGATATAATTAGTCAAGATCAGAGCTAGTCTGATCAGGGATTTAGTTTCAGTTTTATTGCTTTCATCTATTTGATTCCTATGTGAAGTTTTTTTTTTAGAGTTTTACCGAACGATACTGTTCCGCTTTTCGAGTAATCTTTTTTCGCCTGATTTTCTCCTTGTTTGGGTTTTTTGGCATGCTTCATTTGACCTTATACTTCCTTCGATTTTTCCGATATGCTTCCTGAAATTGTCAGTAAGTTTTCAATTAGAAAGAAGACGACCTGACTTGCTTATCTAATGTGATGCAACCAGTTCTGCTCCTGAGTTTTTGATTTCAACTGTACGAACTGATATAATTTTCTTAGATAAGAGATAGTGTGACCAGGACGTTTGTTTGGTTATAATGCTTTCTTTTAATTGAATCTTTTTATGAAGTATTTTGGAATAACCATTAATGATTATAATCACCAATTACGTTTTGGTTTTCGAGTTACCACAATTTCATTTGTTTTTCTACTTCGTTAGATTTGTTTTCTGAATGCTTCCTCTGATATTATACTTCATTTCGTTTTTTCAGTGTGCTTCCTGAAATTGTCAGTAATCTTTCAATTAGAAAGAGGACGACCTGACTTGCTTATCTAATTTTGATGCAAACGGTCCTGCTACTGAGTTATTGATTACATTTGTACGAACTGAAATACTAATTTGAGATAAGAGCTGGTTTGAATAGAAAGTTTGTTTGGTTTTAGTGCTTTATTGTAATTGAATCTTTGTATAGTCTTCCTGAAATTTAGTTTATAGTTTATAATTACCGATTATGTTGTGGTTTTCGAGTTACCGCAATTTCATTTGTTTTTCTTCGCTTGATGTGTTTTCGACATCTATCCTGAAAGCTTCATTTTTTTCTCTACTTGCTTCATGAAATTCTTTCAATTAGAAAGAAAAAGACCTGACTTGCTTATCTAATGTGATGCAACCGGTTCTGCTCCTGAGTTTTTGATTACAACTGTACGAACTGATATAATTAGTTAAGATAAGTCTGATCTGATAAGGAAGTTTTGGCTAGTTTTCTTGCTTTCATCTAGTTGATATTTATGTGAAGGTTTTGTTTTTGAAATTGTGTTTTTACCGAAAGATACTGTTCTGTTTTTCGAGTCAACCTTTTTTCATCTGATTTTCTACTTCATATGATTTTTTGACCAGCTTCCTGAAATTGTTCGAAAGTTTTCGATAAGAAAGAAAAATACGACCTGACTTGCTTATATCATTGTGATGCATCCGGTTCTGCTCCTGAAAAGTTTTTTTTTACAATTGTACCAGCTGATATAATTAGTCAAGATCAGAGCTAGTCTGATCAGGGATTTAGTTTCAGTTTTTTTGCTTTCATCTATTTGATTCCTATGTGAAGTTTTTTGAAATTGTATTTCTAGAGTTTATACCGAACGATACTGTTCCGCTTTTCGAGTAATCTTTTTTCGGCTGATTTTCTTGTTTTGGTTTTTGGCATGCTGCATTTGACCTTATACTTCCTTCGATTTTTCCGATATGCTTCCTGAAATTGTCAGTAAGTGTTCAATTAGAAAGAAGACGACCTGACTTGCTTATCTATGTGATGCAACCGGTTCTGCTCCTGACTTTTTGATTACAACTGTACGAACTGATATTATAAATTAAGATAAGTCTGGTCTGATTAGGAAGTTTTGGCTAGTTTTCTTGCTTTCATCTAATTGATATTTCTGTGAAGGTTTCATTTTTGAAATTGTGTTTTTACCGGATGATACTGTTCTGTTTTTCGAGTCACCTTTTTTCATCTGATTTTCTACTTCATGTGATTTTTTGACAAGCTTTCTGAAACAGTTCAGAAGTTATCGATAAGAAAGAAAAATACGACCTGACTTGCTTATCTTATTGTGATGCAACCGGTTCTGCTCCTGAAAAATTTTTACAACTGTACCAGCTGATATAATTAGTCAAGATCAGAGCTAGTCTGATCAGGGATTTAGTTTCAGTTTTATTGCTTTCATCTGTTTGATTCCTATGTTTGATTCCTATATTTCTAGAGCTTTTACCGAACGATACTGTTCCGTTTTTCGAGTAATCTTTTGTCGCCTGATTTTCTCCTTGGTTTTGGGGCATGCTTCATTTGACCTTATACTTCCTTCGATTTTTCCGATATGCTTCCTGAAATTGTCAGTAGGTTTCAATTAGAAAGAAGCGACCTGACTTGCTTATCTAATTGTGATGCAAACGGTTCTGCTCCTGAGTTTTTAATTACAACTGTACGAACTGATATAATTTTTTGAGATAAGAGGTAGTGTGACCAGGAAGTTTGTTTGGTTATAATGCTTGCTTTAAATTGAATCTTCTTATGAAGTATTTTGGAATAGCGTTTAAAGATTATATGCACCGATTACGTTCTGGTTTTCGAGTTACCACAATTTCATTTGTTTTTCTACTTCGTTCATGATCAGGGATTTAGTTTCAGTTTTATTGCTTTCATCAATTTGATTCCTATGTGAAGTTTTTTGAAATTATATTTCTAGAGTTTTTATCGAACGATACTGTTCCGCTTTTCGAGTAATCTTTTTTCGCCTGATTTTCTCCTTGTTTTGGTTTTTTGGCATGCTTCATTTGACCTTATACTTCCTTCGATTTTTCCGATATGCTTCCTGAAATTGTCAGTAAGTTTTCAATTAGAAAGAAGACGACCTGACTTGCTTATCTAATGTGATGCAACCAGTTCTGCTCCTGAGTTTTTGATTACAACTATACGAGCTGATATAATTTTCTTAGATAAGAGATAGTGTGACCAGGAAGTTTGTTTGGTTATAATGCTTTCTTTTAAATGAATCTTTTTATGAAGTATTTTAGTATAACCCTTAATGATTATATTCACCGATTACGTTCTTGTTTTTGAGTTACCACAATTTCATTTGTTTTTCTTCTTCGTTAGGTTTGTTTTCTGAATGCTTCCTCTGATATTATACTTCATTTGGTTTTTTCAGTGTGCTTCCTGAAATTGTCAGTAATCTTTCAATTAGAAAGATGACGACCTGACCTGCTTATCTAATTTTGATGCAAACGGTTCTGCTACTGAGTTATTGATTACGTTTGTACGAACTGAAACACTAATTTGAGATAAGAGCTGGTTTGAATAGAAAGTTTGTTTGGTTTTAGTGCTTTCTTGTAATTGAATCTTTGTATAGTCTTCCTGAAATTTTGTTTATAGTTTATAATTACCGATTATGTTGTGGTTTTCGAGTTACCGCAATTTCATTTGTTTTTCTTCGCTTGATGTGTTTTCGACATCTATCCTGAAAGCTTCATTTTTTATCTCTACTTGCTCCATGAAGTTCTTTCAATTAGAAAGAAGACCTGACTTGCTTATCTAATGTGATGCAACCGGTTCTGCTCCTGAGTTTTTGATTACAACTGTACGAACTGATATAATTAGTTAAGATAAGTCTGATCTGATAAGGAAGTTTTGGCTTGTTTTCTTGCTTTCACCTAATTGATATTTATGTGAAGGTTTTGTTTTTGAAATTGTGTTTTTACCGAAAGATACTGTTCTGTTTTTCGAGTCACCTTTTTTCATCTGATTTTCTACTTCATATGATTTTTTGACCAGCTTCCTGAAATTGTTCGAAAGTTTTCGATAAGAAAGAAAAATACGACCTGACTTGCTTATATCATTGTGATGCAACCGGTTCTGCTCGTGAAAAGTTTTTTACAACTGTACCAGCTGATATAATTAGTCAAGATCAGAGCTAGTCTGATCAGGGATTTAGTTTCAGTTTTATTGCTTTCATCTATTTGATTCCTATCTGAAGTTTTTTGAAATTGTATTTCTAGAGTTTTTACCGAACGATACTGTTCCGCTTTTCGAGTTATCTTTTTTTCGGCTGATTTTCTTGTTTTGGTTTTTTGGCATGCTGCATTTGACCTTATACTTCCTTCGATTTTTCCGATCTGCTTCCTGAAATTGTCAGTAAGTGTTCAATTAGAAAGAAGAAGACCTGACTTGCTTATCTATGTGATGCAACCGGTTCTGCTCCTGACTTTTTGATTACAACTGTACGAACTGATATTATTAGTTAAGATAAGTCTGGTCTGATTAGGAAGTTTTGGCTAGTTTTCTTGCTTTCATCTTATTGATATTTCTGTGAAGGTTTTATTTTTGAAATTGTGTTTTTACCGGATGATACTGTTCTGTTTTTCGAGTCACCTTTTTTCATCTGATTTTCTACTTCATATGATTTTTTGACCAGCTTCCTGAAATTGTTCGAAAGTTTTCGATAAGAAAGAAAAATACGACCTGACTTGCTTATATCATTGTGATGCAACCGGTTCTGCTCGTGAAAAGTTTTTTACTACTGTACCACCTGATATAATTAGTCAAGATCAGAGCTAGTCTGATCAGGGATTTAGTTTCAGTTTTATTGCTTTCATCTATTTGATTCCTATCTGAAGTTTTTTGAAATTGTATTTCTAGAGTTTTTACCGAACGATACTGTTCCGCTTTTCGATATCTTTTTTTCGGCTGATTTTCTTGTTTTGGTTTTTTGGCATGCTGCATTTGACCTTATACTTCCTTCGATTTTTCCGATCTGCTTCCTGAAATTGTCAGTAAGTGTTCAATTAGAAAGAAGAAGACCTGACTTGCTTATCTATGTGATGCAACCGGTTCTGCTCCTGACTTTTTGATTACAACTGTACGAACTGATATTATTAGTTAAGATAAGTCTGGTGTGATTAGGAAGTTTTGGCTAGTTTTCTTGCTTTCATCTTATTGATATTTCTGTGAAGGTTTTATTTTTGAAATTGTGTTTTTACCGGATGATACTGTTCTGTTTTTCGAGTCACCTTTTTTCATCTGATTTTCTACTTCATATGATTTTTTGACCAGCTTCCTGAAATTGTTCGAAAGTTTTCGATAAGAAAGAAAAATACGACCTGACTTGCTTATATCATTGTGATGCAACCTGTTCTGCTCCTGAAAAGTTTTTTTACAACTGTACCAGCTGATATAATTAGTCAAGATCAGAGCTAGTCTGATCAGGGATTTAGTTTCAGTTTTATTGCTTTCATCTATTTGATTCCTATGTGAAGTTTTTTGAAATTGTATTTCTAGAGTTTTTACCGAACGATACTGTTCCGTTTTTCGAGTAATCTTGTTTCGCCTGATTATCTCCTTGGTTTTTTGGCATGCTTCATTTGACCTTATACTTCCTTCGATTTTTCCGATATGCTTCCTGAAATTGTCAGTAGGTTTTAATTAGAAAGAAGAGGACCTGACTTGCTTATCTAATTGTGATGCAAACGGTTCTGCTCCTGAGTTTTTGATTACAACTGTACGAACTGATATAATTTTTTCAGATAAGAGGTAGTGTGACCAGGAAGTTTGTTTGGTTATAATGCTTTCTTTTAATTGAATATTCTTATGAAGTATTTTGGAATAGCGTTCAAAGATTATATGCACCGATTACGTTCTGGTTTTCGAGTTACCACAATTTCATTTGTTTTTCTACTTCGTTAGATTTGTTTTCTGAATGCTTCCTCTGATATTATACTTCATTTGTTTTTTTTTTCAATGTGCTTTCTGAAATTGTCAGTTATCTTTTAATTAGAAAGAGGGCGACCTGACTTGCTTATATAATTGTAATGCAAACGGTTCTGCTCCTGAGTTATTGATTACATTTGTACGAACTGAAATACTAATTTGAGATAAGAGCTGGTTTTACCAGGAAGTTTGTTTGGTTTTAGTGCTTTCTTTTAATTGAATCTTTGTATAGTCTTCCTGAATATATGCTTATAGTTTATAATTACCGATTTTGGTGTGATTTTCGAGTTACCGCAATTTCATTTGTTTTTCTTCGCTTGATGTGTTTTCGACATCTATCCTGAAAGCTTCATTTTTTTCTCGACTTAATTCATGAAATTTTTTCAATTAGAAAGAAGACGACCTGACTTGCTTATCTAATGTGATGCAACCGGTTCTGCTCCTGAGTTTTTGATTACAACTGTACGAACTGATATAATTTGTTAAGATAAGTCTGGTCTGATTAGGAAGTTTTGGCTAGTTTTCTTGCTTTCATCTAATTGATATTTATGTGAAGGTTTTATTTTTGAAATTGTGTTTTTACCGGATGATACTGTTCTGTTTTTCGAGTCACCTTTTTTCATCTGATTTTCGACTTCGTGTGATTTTTTGACCAGCTTCCTGAAATTGTTCGAAAGTTTTTGATAAGAAAGAAAAATACGACCTGACTTGCTTATCTAATTGTGATGCAACCGGTTCTGCTCCTGAAAAGTTTTTTAGAACTGTACCAGCTGATATAATTAGTCAAGATTAGAGCTAGTCTGATCAGGGACTTGGTTTCAGTTTTATTGCTTTCATCAATTTGATTCCTATGTGAAGTTTTTCGAAATTATATTTCTAGAGTTTTTATCGAACGATACTGTTCCGCTTTTCGAGTAATCTTTTTTCGCCTGATTTTCTCCTTGTTTTGGTATTTTGGCATGCTTCGTTTGACCTTATACTTCCTTCGATTTTTCCGATATGCTTCCTGAAATTGTCAGTAAGTTTTCAATTAGAAAGAAGACGACCTGACTTGCTTATCTAATTGTGATGCAACCGGTTCTGCTCCTGAGTTTTTGATTACAACTGTACGAACTGAAATACTAATTTGAGATAAGAGCTGGTTTTACCAGGAAGTTTGTTTGGTTTTAGTGCTTTCTTTTAATTGAATCTTTGTAAAGTCTTCCTGAACTTATGCTTATAGTTTATAATTACCGATTTTGGTGTGATTTTCGAGTTACCGCAATTTCATTTGTTTTTCTTCGCTTGATGTGTTTTCGACATCTATCCTGAAAGCTTCATTTTTTTTCTCGACTTAATTCATGAAATTTTTTCAATTAGAAAGAAGACGACCTGACTTGCTTATCTAATGTGATGCAACCGGTTCTGCTCCTGAGTTTTTGATTACAACTGTACGAACTGATATAATTTGTTAAGATAAGTCTGGTCTGATTAGGAAGTTTTGGCTAGTTTTCTTGCTTTCATCTAATTGATATTTATGTGAAGGTTTTATTTTTGAAATTGTGTTTTTACCGGATGATACTGTTCTGTTTTTCGAGTCACCTTTTTTCATCTGATTTTCGACTTCGTGTGATTTTTTGACCAGCTTCCTGAAATTGTTCGAAAGTTTTTGATAAGAAAGAAAAATACGACCTGACTTGCTTATCTAATTGTGATGCAACCGGTTCTGCTCCTGAAAAGTTTTTTAGAACTGTACCAGCTGATATAATTAGTCAAGATTAGAGCTAGTCTGATCAGGGACTTGGTTTCAGTTTTATTGCTTTCATCAATTTGATTCCTATGTGAAGTTTTTCGAAATTATATTTCTAGAGTTTTTATCGAACGATACTGTTCCGCTTTTCGAGTAATCTTTTTTCGCCTGATTTTCTCCTTGTTTTGGTATTTTGGCATGCTTCGTTTGACCTTATACTTCCTTCGATTTTTCCGATATGCTTCCTGAAATTGTCAGTAAGTTTTCAATTAGAAAGAAGACGACCTGACTTGCTTATCTAATTGTGATGCAACCGGTTCTGCTCCTGAGTTTTTGATTACAACTGTACGAACTGAAATACTAATTTGAGATAAGAGCTGGTTTTACCAGGAAGTTTGTTTGGTTTTAGTGCTTTCTTTTAATTGAATCTTTGTAAAGTCTTCCTGAACTTATGCTTATAGTTTATAATTACCGATTTTGGTGTGATTTTCGAGTTACCGCAATTTCATTTGTTTTTCTTCGCTTGATGTGTTTTCGACATCTATCCTGAAAGCTTCATTTTTTTTCTCGACTTAATTCATGAAATTTTTTCAATTAGAAAGAAGACGACCTGACTTGCTTATCTAATGTGATGCAACCGGTTCTGCTCCTGAGTTTTTGATTACAACTGTACGAACTGATATAATTTGTTAAGATAAGTCTGGTCTGATTAGGAAGTTTTGGCTAGTTTTCTTGCTTTCATCTAATTGATATTTATGTGAAGGTTTTATTTTTGAAATTGTGTTTTTACCGGATGATACTGTTCTGTTTTTCGAGTCACCTTTTTTCATCTGATTTTCGACTTCGTGTGATTTTTAGACAAGCTTCCTGAAATTGTTCGAAAGTTTTTGATAAGAAAGAAAAATACGACCTGACTTGCTTATCTAATTGTGATGCAACCGGTTCTGCTCCTGAAAAGTTTTTTAGAACTGTACCAGCTGATATAATTAGTCAAGATTAGAGCTAGTCTGATCAGGGACTTGGTTTCAGTTTTATTGCTTTCATCAATTTGATTCCTATGTGAAGTTTTTCGAAATTATATTTCTAGAGTTTTTATCGAACGATACTGTTCCGCTTTTCGAGTAATCTTTTTTCGCCTGATTTTCTCCTTGTTTTGGTATTTTGGCATGCTTCGTTTGACCTTATACTTCCTTCGATTTTTCCGATATGCTTCCTGAAATTGTCAGTAAGTTTTCAATTAGAAAGAAGACGACCTGACTTGCTTATCTAATTGTGATGCAACCGGTTCTGCTCCTGAGTTTTTGATTACAACTGTACGAACTGAAATACTAATTTGAGATAAGAGCTGGTTTTACCAGGAAGTTTGTTTGGTTTTAGTGCTTTCTTTTAATTGAATCTTTGTAAAGTCTTCCTGAAATTATGCTTATAGTTTATAATTACCGATTTTGCTGTGATTTTCGAGTTACCGCAATTTCATTTGTTTTTCTTCGCTTGATGATGTGTTTTCGACATCTATCCTGAAAGCTTCATTTTTTCTCGACTTAATTCATGAAATTTTTTCAATTAGAAAGAAGACGACCTGACTAGCTGATCTAATGTGATGCAACCGGTTCTGCTCCTGAGTTTTTGATTACAACTGTACGAACTGATATAATTAGTTAAGATAAGTCTGGTCTGATTAGGAAGTTTTGGCTAGTTTTCTTGCTTTCATCTAATTGATATTTATGTGAAGGTTTTATTTTTGAAATTGTGTTTTTACCGGATGATACTGTTCTGTTTTTCGAGTCACCTTTTTTCATCTGATTTTCGACTTCGTGTGATTTTTAGACAAGCTTCCTGAAATTGTTCGAAAGTTTTTGATAAGAAAGAAAAATACGACCTGACTTGCTTATCTAATTGTGATGCAACCGGTTCTGCTCCTGAAAAGTTTTTTAGAACTGTACCAGCTGATATAATTAGTCAAGATTAGAGCTAGTCTGATCAGGGACTTGGTTTCAGTTTTATTGCTTTCATCAATTTGATTCCTATGTGAAGTTTTTCGAAATTATATTTCAAGAGTTTTTATCGAACGATACTGTTCCGCTTTTCGAGTAATCTTTTTTCGCCTGATTTTCTCCTTGTTTTGGTATTTTGGCATGCTTCGTTTGACCTTATACTTCCTTCGATTTTTCCGATATGCTTCCTGAAATTGTCAGTAAGTTTTCAATTAGAAAGAAGACGACCTGACTTGCTTATCTAATTGTGATGCAACCGGTTCTGCTCCTGAGTTTTTGATTACAACTGTACGAACTGAAATACTAATTTGAGATAAGAGCTGGTTTTACCAGGAAGTTTGTTTGGTTTTAGTGCTTTCTTTTAATTGAATCTTTGTAAAGTCTTCATGAAATTATGCTTATAGTTTATAATTACCGATTTTGCTTTGATTTTCGAGTTACCGCAATTTCATTTGTTTTTCTTCGCTTGATGATGTGTTTTCGACATCTATCCTGAAAGCTTCATTTTTTCTCGACTTAATTCATGAAATTTTTTCAATTAGAAAGAAGACGACCTGACTAGCTTATCTAATGTGATGCAACCGGTTCTGCTCCTGAGTTTTTGATTACAACTGTACGAACTGATATAATTAGTTAAGATAAGTCTGGTCTGATTAGGAAGTTTTGGCTAGTTTTCTTGCTTTCATCTAATTGATATTTATGTGAAGGTTTTATTTTTGAAATTGTGTTTTTACCGGATGATACTGTTTTGTTTTTCGAGTCACCTTTTTTCATCTGATTTTCTACTTCACGTGATTTTTTGACAAGCTTCCTGAAATTGTTCGAAAGTTTTTGATAAGAAAGAAAAATACGACCTGACTTGCTTATCTCATTGTGGTGCAACCGGTTCTGCTCCTGAAAAGTTTTTTAGAACTGTACCAGCTGATATAATTAGTCAAGATTAGAGCTAGTCTGATCAGGGACTTAGTTTCAGTTTTATTGCTTTCATCAATTTGATTCCTATGTGAAGTTTTTCGAAATTATATTTCTAGAGTTTTTATCGAACGATACTGTTCCGCTTTTCGAGTAATCATTTTTCGCCTGATTTTCTCCTTGTTTTGGTTTTTTGGCATGCTTCATTTGACCTTATACTTCCTTCGATTTTTCCGATATGCTTCCTGAAATTGTCAGTAAGTTTTCAATTAGAAAGAAGACGACCTGACTTGCTTATCTAATTGTGATGCAACCGGTTCTGCTCCTGAGTTTTTGATTACAACTGTACGAACTGATATAATTAGTTAAGATAAGTCCGGTCTGATCAAGGACTTTGTGCTAGTTTTACTGCTTTCATCTAATTGATTCTTCTGTGAAGATTTATTTTTGAAATTGTGTTTTTACCGGACGATACTTTTCTGTTTCTGTGGTTACCTTTTTCATCAGATCCTCTAGTTTTTCTACTTCGTTCTATTTTTTTGACAAGCTTCCTGAAATTGTCGAAAGTTTTCAAAAGAAAAAAACACGTCTTGACTCGCGTATCCAATTGTGATGCAACCGGTTCTGCCGCTGAAAATTTGATTACAACTGTACCAGCTGATATAATTAGCAAAAATACGAGCTAGTCTGATCAGGGATATAGTTTCAGATTTGTTGCTTTCATCGAATTGATTCTTTTGCGAAGGTTTGTTTTTGAATTTTTTTTGAACGTTTTTACCGAACGATACTGTTGTACTTTTCGAGTTCCCTTTTTTATCTGATTTTACTTTCCTTTTGATTGTTTGACATGCCTTCTGTTTGTTTCATTTGACATAATGATTCTTTTCGATTTTTTGACAAGCTTCTCGAAATTGTTCGAAAGTTTTCGATAAAGAAACACAGGACCTGACTTGCTTGTCTAATTGTGATAAAACTGGTTCTGCTACTGAGTTATTGATTACAAATGTACCAACTGAGATAATAATTTACGAAAAGAACTGGTGTGACCAGGAAGTTCGTTTGGTTTTGGTGCTTTCTTCTAATTGGTGCTTTCTTCTAATTGAATCTTTGTAGAATCTTCCTGAAATAACGTTTGTAGTTTATAATTACCGATTGTTGTGGTTTTTCGAGTTACCGCAATTTCATTTGTTTTTCTTTGCTTGATGTGTTTTCGACATCTATCCTGAAAGCTTCATCTTTTTTCTCGACTTGTTTCATGAAATTCTTTCAATTAGAAAGAAGACGACCTGACTTGCTTATCTAATGTGATGCAATCGGTTCTGCTCCTGAGTTTTTGATTACAACTGTACGAACTGATATAAATAGTTAAGATAAGTCTTGTCTGATTAGGAAGTTTTGGCTAGTTTTCTTGCTTTCATCTAATTGATATTTATGTGAAGGTTTTATTTTTGAAATTGTGTTTTTACCGGATGATACTGTTCTGTTTTTCGAGTCACCTTTTTTCATCTGATTTTCTAATTCATGTGATTTTTTGACCAGCTTCCTGAAATTGTTCGAAAGTTTTCGATAAGAAAGAAAAATACGACCTGACTTGCTTATCTCATTGTAATGCAACCGGTTCTGCTCCTGAAAAGTTTTTTAGAACTGTACCAGCTGATATAATTAGTCAAGATTAGAGCTAGTCTGATCAGGGATTTGGTTTCAGTTTTATTGCTTTCATCAATTTGATTCCTATGTGAAGTTTTTCGAAATTATATTTCAAGAGTTTTTATTGAACGATACTGTTCCGCTTTTCGAGTAATCTTTTTTTGCCTGATTTTCTCCTTGTTTTGGTTTTTGGCATGCTTCATTTGACCTTATACTTCCTTCAGTTTTTCCGATATGCTTCCTGAAATTGTCAGTAAGTTTTCAATTAGAAAGAAGACGACCTGACTTGCTTACCTAATTGTGATGCAACCGGTTCTGCTCCTGAGTTTTTGATTACAACTGTACGAACTGATATAATTAGTTAAGATAAGTCTGGTCTGATCAAGGACTTTGTGCTAGTTTTACTGCTTTCATCTAATTGATTCTTCTGTGAAGATTTATTTTTGAAATTGTGTTTTTACCGGACGATACTTTTCTGTTTCTGTGGTTACCTTTTTTTCATCAGATCCTCTACTTTTTCTACTTCGTTCTATTTTTTTGACAAGCTTCCTGAAATTTTCGAAAGTTTTCAAAAGAAAAAAACACGTCCTGACTCGCGTATCCAATTGTGATGCAACCGGTTCTGCTGCTGAAAATTTGATTACAACTGTACCAGCTGATATAATTAGCAAAGATAAGAGCTAGTCTGATCAGGGATATAGTTTCAGTTTTGTTGCTTTCATCCAATTGATTAATTTGCGAAGGTTTGTTTTTGAAATTTTTTTGAACGTTTTTACCGAACGATACTGTTGTACTTTTCGAGTTCCCTTTTTTATCTGATTTTACTTCTCTTTTGATTTTTTGACATGCCTTCTGTTTGTTTCATTTGACATAATGATTCTTTTCGATTTTTTTGACAATCTTCTCGAAATTGTTTGAAATTTTTCGATAAAGAAACACAGGACCTGACTTGCTTATCTAATTGTGATGCAACTGGTTCTGCTACTGATTTATTGATTACAACTGTACCAACTGAGATAATAATTTACGAAAAGAACTGGTGTGACCAGGAAGTTCGTTTGGTTTTAGATAATAATTTACGAAAAGAACTGGTGTGACCAGGAAGTTCGTTTGGTTTTGGTGCTTTCTTCTAATTGGTGCTTTCTTCTAATTGAATCTTTGTAGAGTCTTCCTGAAATAACGTTTGTAGTTTATAATTACCGATTGTTGTGGTTTTTCGAGTTACCGCAATTTCATTTGTTTTTCTTTGCTTGATGTGTTTTCGACATCTATCCTGAAAGCTTCATCTTTTTTCTCGACTTGTTTCATGAAATTCTTTCAATTAGAAAGAAGACGACCTGACTTGCTTATCTAATGTGATGCAACCGGTTCTGCTCCTGAGTTTTTGATTACAACTGTACGAACTGATATAAATAGTTAAGATAAGTCTTGTCTGATTAGGAAGTTTTGGCTAGTTTTCTTGCTGTCATCTAATTGATATTTATGTGAAGGTTTTATTTTTGAAATTTTGTTTTTACCGGATGATACTGTTCTGTTTTTCGAGTCACCTTTTTTCATCTGATTTTCTACTTCATGTGATTTTTTGACCAGCTTCCTGAAATTGTTCGAAAGTTTTCGATAAGAAAGAAAAATACGACCTGACTTGCTTATCTCATTGTAATGCAACCGGTTCTGCTCCTGAAAGTTTTTTAGAACTGTACCAGCTGATATAATTAGTCAAGATTAGAGCTAGTCTGATCAGGGATTTGGTTTCAGTTTTATTGCTTTCATCAATTTGATTCCTATGTGAAGTTTTTCGAAATTATATTTCAAGAGTTTTTATCGAACGATACTGTTCCGCTTTTCGAGTAATCTTTTTTTGCCTGATTTTCTCCTTGTTTTGGTTTTTTGGCATGCTTCATTTGACCTTATACTTCCTTCGATTTTTCCGATATGCTTCCTGAAATTGTCAGTAAGTTTTCAATTAGAAAGAAGACGACCTGACTTGCTTATCTAATTGTGATGCAACCGGTTCTGCTCCTGAGTTTTTGATTACAACTGTACGAACTGATATAATTAGTTAAGATAAGTCTGGTCTGATCAAGGACTTTGTGCTAGTTTTACTGCTTTCATCTAATTGATTCTTCTGTGAAGATTTATTTTTGAAATTGTGTTTTTACCGGACGATACTTTTCTGTTTCTGTGGTTACCTTTTTTTTCATCAGATCCTCTACTTTTTCTACTTCGTTCTATTTTTTTGACAAGCTTCCTGAAATTTTCGAAAGTTTTCAAAAGAAAAAAACACGTCCTGACTCGCGTATCCAATTGTGATGCAACCGGTTCTGCTGCTGAAAATTTGATTACAACTGTACCAGCTGATATAATTAGCAAAGATAAGAGCTAGTCTGATCAGGGATATAGTTTCAGTTTTGTTGCTTTCATCCAATTGATTCTTTTGCGAAGGTTTGTTTTTGAAATTTTTTTGAACGTTTTTACCAAACGATACTGTTGTACTTTTCGAGTTCCCTTTTTTATCTGATTTTACTTCTCTTTTGATTTTTTGACATGCCTTCTGTTTGTTTCATTTGACATAATGATTCTTTTCGATTTTTTTGACAAGCTTCTCGAAATTGTTTGAAATTTTTCGATAAAGAAACACAGGACCTGACTTGCTTATCTAATTGTGATGCAACTGGTTCTGCTACTGATTTATTGATTACAACTGTACCAACTGAGATAATAATTTACGAAAAGAACTGGTGTGACCAGGAAGTTCGTTTGGTTTTGGTGCTTTCTTCTAATTGGTGCTTTCTTCTAATTGAATCTTTGTAGAGTCTTCCTGAAATAACGTTTGTAGTTTATAATTACCGATTATGTTGTGGTTTTTCGAGTTACCGCAATTTCATTTGTTTTTCTTTGCTTGATGTGTTTTCGACATCTATCCTGAAAGCTTCATCTTTTTTCTCGACTTGTTTCATGAAATTCTTTCAATTAGAAAGAAGACGACCTGACTTGCTTATCTAATGTGATGCAACCGGTTCTGCTCCTGAGTTTTTGATTACAACTGTACGAACTGATATAAATAGTTAAGATAAGTCTTGTCTGATTAGGAAGTTTTGGCTAGTTTTCTTGCTTTCATCTAATTGATATTTATGTGAAGGTTTTATTTTTGAAATTGTGTTTTTACCGGATGATACTGTTCTGTTTTTCGAGTCACCTTTTTTCATCTGATTTTTTGACCAGCTTCCTGAAATTGTTCGAAAATTTTCGATAAAAAAGAAAAATACGACCTGACTTGCTTATCTCATTGTAATGCAACCGGTTCTGCTCCTGAAAAGTTTTTTAGAACTGTACCAGCTGATATAATTAGTCAAGATTAGAGCTAGTCTGATCAGGGATTTGGTTTCAGTTTTATTGCTTTCATCCAATTGATTCTTTTGCGAAGGTTTGTTTTTGAAATTTTTTGAACGTTTTTACCGAACGATACTGTTGTACTTTTCGAGTTCCCTTTTTTATCTGATTTTACTTCTCTTTTGATTTTTTGACATGCCTTCTGTTTGTTTCATTTGACATAATGATTCTTTTCGATTTTTTTGACAAGCTTCTCGAAATTGTTTGAAATTTCTCGATAAAGAAACACAGGACCTGACTTGCTTATCTAATTGTGATGCAACTGGTTCTGCTACTGATTTATTGATTACAACTGTACCAACTGAGATAATAATTTAAGATAAGAACTGGTGTGACCAGGAAGTTTGTTTGGTTTTAGTGCTTCCTTCTAATTGAATCTTTGTATAGTCTTCCTGAAATTACGTTTGTAGTTTATAATTACCGATTATGTTGTGGTTTTCGAGTTACCGCATTTTCATTTGTTTTTCTTTGCTTGATGTGTTTTCGACATCTATCCTGAAAGCTTCATCTTTTTTCTCGACTTGTTTCATGAAATTTTTTCAATTAGAAAGAAGACGACCTGACTTGCTTATCTAATGTGATGCAACCGGTTCTGCTCCTGAGTTTTTGATTACAACTGAACCAACTGATATAATTAGTTAAGATAAGTCTGGTCTGATTAAGAAGTTTTGGCTAGTTTTCTTGCTTTCATCTAATTAATATTTATGTGAAGGTTTTATTTTTGAAAATGTGTTTTTACCGGATGATACTGTTCTGTTTTTCGAGTCAACTTTTATCTGATTTCCTACTTCATGTGGTTTTTTGACAAGCTTCCTGAAATGGTTCGAAAGTATTCGAAAAGAAAGAAAAATACGACCTGACTTGATTATCCAATTGTGATGCAAACGCTTCTGCTCCTGAGTTATTGATTACATTTGTACGAACTGAAATACTAATTTGAGATAAGAGCTGGTTTGACCAGGAAGTTTGTTTGGTTTTAGTGCTTTCTTTTAATTGAATCTTTGTATAGTCTTCCTGAAATTACGTTTGTAGTTTATAATTACCGAATATCTTGTGGTTTTCGAGTTACCGCAATTTCATTTGTTTTTCTCCGCTTGATGTGTTTTCGACATCTATCCTGAGAGCTTCATTTTTTTCTCGACTTGCTTCATGAACTTCTTTCAATTAGAAAGAAGACGACCTGACTTGCTTATCTAATGTGATGCAACCGGTTCTGCTCCTGAGTTTTGATTACAACTGTACGAACTGATATAATTAGTTAAGATAAGTCTGGTCTGATTAGTAAGTTTTAGCTAGTGTTCTTGCTTTCATCTAATTAATTTTTATGTGAAGGTTTTATTTTTGAAAATGTGTTTTTACCGGATGATACTGTTCTGTTTTTCGAGTCACCTTTTATCTGATTTCCTACTTCATGTGGTTTTTTGACAAGCTTCCTGAAATGGTTCGAAAGTATTCGAAAAGAAAGAAAAATACGACCTGACTTGATTATCCAATTGTGATGCAAACGCTTCTGCTCCTGAGTTATTGATTACATTTGTACGAACTGAAATACTAATTTGAGATAAGAGCTAGTTTGACCAGGAAGTTTGTTTGGTTTTAGTGCTTTCTTTTAATTGAATCTTTGTATAGTCTTCCTGAAATTACGTTTGTAGTTTATAATTACCGAATATCTTGTGGTTTTCGAGTTACCGCAATTTCATTTGTTTTTCTTCGCTTGATGTGTTTTCGACATCTATCCTGAGAGCTTCATTTTTTTCTCGACTTGCTTCATGAACTTCTTTCAATTAGAAAGAAGACGACCTGACTTGCTTATCTAATGTGATGCAACCGGTTCTGCTCCTGAGTTTTGATTACAACTCTACGAACTGATATAATTAGTTAAGATAAGTCTGGTCTGATTAGTAAGTTTTAGCTAGTGTTCTTGCTTTCATCTAATTGATATTTCTGTGAAGGTTTTATTTTTGAAATTGTGTTTTTACCGAAAGATACTGTTCTGTTTTTCGAGTCACCTTTTTTATCTGATTTTCTACTTCATATGAGTTTTTGACAAGCTTCCTGAAATTGTTCGAAAGTTTTCGATAAGAAAAAAAAATACGACCTGACTTGCTTATCTCATTGTGATGCAACCGGTTCTGCTGCTGAAAAGTTTTTTACAACTGTACCAGCTGATATAATTAGTCAAGATCAGAGCTAGTCTGATCAGGGATTTAGTTTCAGTTTTTTTGCTTTCATCATTTTTGATTCCTATGTGAAGTTTTTTGAAATTAGGTTACTAGAGTTTTTACCAAACGGTACTGTTCCGCTTTTCGAGTAATCTTTTTTCGCCTGATTTTCTCCTTGTTTTGGTTTTTTGGCATGCTTCAGTTGACCTTATACTTCCTTCGATTTTTTCGATATGCTTCCTGAAATTGTCAGTAAGTTTTCAATTAGAAAGAAGACGACCTGACTTGCTTATCTAATGTGATGCAACTGGTTCTGCTCCTGAGTTTTTGATTACAACTGTACGAACTGATGTAATTAGTTAAGATAAGTCTGGTCTGATTAGGAAGTTTTGGCTAGTTTTCTTGCTTTTACCTAATTGACATTTCTGTGTTGTTTTTTTTTGAAATTGTGTTTTTACCGAAAAATACTGTTCTGTTTTTCGAGTCACCTTTTTTCATCTGATTTTCTACTTCATATGATTTTTTTGACAAGCTTCTTGAAATTGTTCGAAAGTTTTCGATAAGAAAGAAAGATACGACCTGACTTGCTTGTCTCATTGTGATGCAACCGGTTCTGCTCCTGAAAAGTTTTTTACAACTGTACCAGCTGATATAATTAGTCAAGATTAGAGCTAGTCTGATGAGGGATTTAGTTTCAGTTTTTTTTGCTTTCATCTATTTGATTCCTGTGTGAAATTTTTTGAAATTATGTTTCTAGAGTTTTACCGAACGATACTGTTCCGCTTTTCGAGTAATCTTTTTTCGCTTGATTTCTCCTTGTTTTGGTTTTTTGGCATGCTTCATTTGACCTTATACTTCCTTCGATTTTTCCGATATGCTTCCTGAAATTGTCAGTAAGTTTTCAAATAGAAAGAAGACGACCTGACTTGCTTATCTAATTGTGATGCAAACGGTTCTGCTCCTGAGTTATTGATTACAACTGTACGAACTGATATAATTTTTTGAGATAAGAGGTAGTGTGACCAGGAATTTTGCTTGGTTATAATGCTTTCTCTTAATTGAATTTTTGTATGAAGTTTTTTGGAATAACGTTTAATGACTATAATCACCGATTACATTCCGTTTTTCGAGTTACCACAATTTCATTTGTTTTTCTACTTCGTTAGATTTGTTTTCTGAATGCTTCCTCTGATATTATACTTCATTTGGTTTTTTCAGTGTGCTTCCTGAAATTGTCAGTAATCTTTCAATTAGAAAGAGGACGACCTGACTTGCTTATCTAATTGTGATGCAAACGGTTCTACACCTGAGTTATTGATTACAACTGTACGAACTGATATAATTAGTTAAGATAAGTCTGGTCTGATTAGGAAGTTTTGGCTAGTTTTCTTGCTTTCATCTAATTGACATTTCTGTGAAGGTTTTTTTGAAATTGTGTTTTTACCGAAAGATAGTGTTGTTTTTTGAGTCACCTTTTTTCATCTGATTTTCGACTTCATGGGATTTTTTTTGACAAGCTTCGTGAAATTGTTCGAAAGTTTTCGATGAGAAAGAAAAATACGAGCTGACTTGCTTATCTCATTGTGATGCAACCGATTCTGCTCCTGAAAAGTTTTTTTACAAATACTCCAGCTGATATAATTAGTCAAGATCAGAGCTAGCCTGATCAGGGATTTAGTTTCAGTTTTATTGCTTTCATCTATTTGATTCCTATGTGAAATTTTTTGAATTTATGTTTCTAGAGTTTTTACCGAACGATACTGTTCCGCTTTTTGAGTAATCTTTTTTCGCCTGATTTCCTCCTTGTTTTGGTTTTTTGGCATGCTTCATTTGACCTTATACTTCCTTCGATTTTTCCGATATGCTTCCTGAAATTGTCAGTAAGTTTTCAAATAGAAAGAAGACGACCTGACTTGCTTATCTAATTGTGATGCAAACGGTTCTGCTCCTGAGTTATTGATTACAACTGTACGAACTGATATAATTAGTTAAGATAAGTCTGATCTGATAAGGAAGTTTTAGCTAGTTTTCTTGCTTTCATCTAATTAATATTTATGTGAAGGTTTTATTTTTGAAAATGTGTTTTTACCGGATGATACTGTTCTGTTTTTCGAGTCACCTTTTATCTGATTTCCTACTTCATGTGGTTTTTTGACAAGCTTCCTGAAATGGTTCGAAAGTATTCGAAAAGAAAGAAAAATACGACCTGACTTGATTATCCAATTGTGATGCAAACGCTTCTGCTCCTGAGTTATTGATTACATTTGTACGAACTGAAATACTAATTTGAGATAAGAGCTGGTTTGACCAGGAAGTTTGTTTGGTTTTAGTGCTTTCTTTTAATTGAATCTTTGTATAGTCTTCCTGAAATTACGTTTGTAGTTTATAATTACCGAATATCTTGTGGTTTTCGAGTTACCGCAATTTCATTTGTTTTTCTTCGCTTGATGTGTTTTCGACATCTATCCTGAGAGCTTCATTTTTTTCTCGACTTGCTTCATGAACTTCTTTCAATTAGAAAGAAGACGACCTGACTTGCTTATCTAATGTGATGCAACCGGTTCTGCTCCTGAGTTTTGATTACAACTGTACGAACTGATATAATTAGTTAAGATAAGTCTGGTCTGATTAGTAAGTTTTAGCTAGTGTTCTTGCTTTCATCTAATTGATATTTCTGTGAAGGTTTTATTTTTGAAATTGTGTTTTTACCGAAAGATACTGTTCTGTTTTTCGAGTCACCTTTTTTATCTAATTTTCTACTTCATATGAGTTTTTGACAAGCTTCCTGAAATTGTTCGAAAGTTTTCGATAAGAAAAAAAAATACGACCTGACTTGCTTATCTCATTGTGATGCAACTGGTTCTGCTGCTGAAAAGTTTTTTACAACTGTACCAGCTGATATAATTAGTCAAGATCAGAGCTAGTCTGATCAGGGATTTAGTTTCAGTTTTTTTGCTTTCATCATTTTTGATTCCTATGTGAAGTTTTTTGAAATTAGGTTACTAGAGTTTTTACCAAACGGTACTGTTCCGCTTTTCGAGTAATCTTTTTTCGCCTGATTTTCTCCTTGTTTTGGTTTTTTGGCATGCTTCAGTTGACCTTATACTTCCTTCGATTTTTTCGATATGCTTCCTGAAATTGTCAGTAAGTTTTCAATTAGAAAGAAGACGACCTGACTTGCTTATCTAATGTGATGCAACCGGTTCTGCTCCTGAGTTTTGATTACAACTGTACGAACTGATATAATTAGTTAAGATAAGTCTGGTCTGATTAGTAAGTTTTAGCTAGTGTTCTTGCTTTCATCTAATTGATATTTCTGTGAAGGTTTTATTTTTGAAATTGTGTTTTTACCGAAAGATACTGTTCTGTTTTTCGAGTCACCTTTTTTATCTGATTTTCTACTTCATATGAGTTTTTGACAAGCTTCCTGAAATTGTTCGAAAGTTTTCGATAAGAAAAAAAAATACGACCTGACTTGCTTATCTCATTGTGATGCAACCGGTTCTGCTGCTGAAAAGTTTTTTACAACTGTACCAGCTGATATAATTAGTCAAGATCAGAGCTAGTCTGATCAGGGATTTAGTTTCAGTTTTTTTGCTTTCATCATTTTTGATTCCTATGTGAAGTTTTTTGAAATTAGGTTACTAGAGTTTTTACCAAACGGTACTGTTCCGCTTTTCGAGTAATCTTTTTTCGCCTGATTTTCTCCTTGTTTTGGTTTTTTGGCATGCTTCAGTTGACCTTATACTTCCTTCGATTTTTTCGATATGCTTCCTGAAATTGTCAGTAAGTTTTCAATTAGAAAGAAGACGACCTGACTTGCTTATCTAATGTGATGCAACTGGTTCTGCTCCTGAGTTTTTGATTACTACTGTACGAACTGATGTAATTAGTTAAGATAAGTCTGGTCTGATTAGGAAGTTTTGGCTAGTTTTCTTGCTTTTACCTAATTGACATTTCTGTGTTGTTTTTTTTTGAAATTGTGTTTTTACCGGATGATACTGTTCTGTTTTTCGAGTCACCTTTTATCTGATTTCCTACTTCATGTGGTTTTTTGACAAGCTTCCTGAAATGGTTCGAAAGTATTCGAAAAGAAAGAAAAATACGACCTGACTTGATTATCCAATTGTGATGCAAACGCTTCTGCTCCTGAGTTATTGATTACATTTGTACGAACTGAAATACTAATTTGAGATAAGAGCTGGTTTGACCAGGAAGTTTGTTTGGTTTTAGTGCTTTCTTTTAATTGAATCTTTGTATAGTCTTCCTGAAATTACGTTTGTAGTTTATAATTACCGAATATCTTGTGATTTTCGAGTTACCGCAATTTCATTTGTTTTTCTTCGCTTGATGTGTTTTCGACATCTATCCTGAGAGCTTCATTTTTTTCTCGACTTGCTTCATGAACTTCTTTCAATTAGAAAGAAGACGACCTGACTTGCTTATCTAATGTGATGCAACCGGTTCTGCTCCTGAGTTTTGATTACAACTGTACGAACTGATATAATTAGTTAAGATAAGTCTGGTCTGATTAGTAAGTTTTAGCTAGTGTTCTTGCTTTCATCTAATTGATATTTCTGTGAAGGTTTTATTTTTGAAATTGTGTTTTTACCGAAAGATACTGTTCTGTTTTTCGAGTCACCTTTTTTATCTGATTTTCTACTTCATATTAGTTTTTGACAAGCTTCCTGAAATTGTTCGAAAGTTTTCGATAAGAAAAAAAAATACGCCCTGACTTGCTTATCTCCTTGTGATGCAACCGGTTCTGCTGCTGAAAAGTTTTTTACAACTGTACCAGCTGATATAATTAGTCAAGATCAGAGCTAGTCTGATCAGGGATTTAGTTTCAGTTTTTTTGCTTTCATCATTTTTGATTCCTATGTGAAGTTTTTTGAAATTAGGTTACTAGAGTTTTTACCAAACGGTACTGTTCCGCTTTTCGAGTAATCTTTTTTTCGCCTGATTTTCTCCTTGTTTTGGTTTTTTGGCATGCTTCAGTTGACCTTATACTTCCTTCGATTTTTTCGATATGCTTCCTGAAATTGTCAGTAAGTTTTCAATTAGAAAGAAGACGACCTGACTTGCTTATCTAATGTGATGCAACTGGTTCTGCTCTCGAGTTTTTGATTACAACTGTACGAACTGATGTAATTAGTTAAGATAAGTCTGGTCTGATTAGGAAGTTTTGGCTAGTTTTCTTGCTTTTACCTAATTGACATTTCTGTGTTGTTTTTTTTTGAAATTGTGTTTTTACCGAAAAATACTGTTCTGTTTTTCGAGTCACCTTTTTTCATCTGATTTTCTACTTCATATGATTTTTTTGACAAGCTTCTTGAAATTGTTCGAAAGTTTTCGATAAGAAAGAAAAATACGACCTGACTTGCTTGTCTCATTGTGATGCAACCGGTTCTGCTCCTGAAAAGTTTTTTACAACTGTACCAGCTGATATAATTAGTCAAGATTAGAGCTAGTCTGATGAGGGATTTAGTTTCAGTTTTTTTTTGCTTTCATCTATTTGATTCCTGTGTGAAATTTTTGAAATTATGTTTCTAGAGTTTTACCGAACGATACTGTTCCGCTTTTCGAGTAATCTTTTTTCGCTTGATTTCTCCTTGTTTTTGTTTTTTGGCATGCTTCATTTGACCTTATACTTCCTTCGATTTTTCCGATATGCTTCCTGAAATTGTCAGTAAGTTTTCAAATAGAAAGAAGACGACCTGACTTGCTTATCTAATGTGATGCAACTGGTTCTGCTCTCGAGTTTTTGATTACAACTGTACGAACTGATGTAATTAGTTAAGATAAGTCTGGTCTGATTAGGAAGTTTTGGCTAGTTTTCTTGCTTTTACCTAATTGACATTTCTGTGTTGTTTTTTTTTGAAATTGTGTTTTTACCGAAAAATACTGTTCTGTTTTTCGAGTCACCTTTTTTCATCTGATTTTCTACTTCATATGATTTTTTTGACAAGCTTCTTGAAATTGTTCGAAAGTTTTCGATAAGAAAGAAAAATACGACCTGACTTGCTTGTCTCATTGTGATGCAACCGGTTCTGCTCCTGAAAAGTTTTTTACAACTGTACCAGCTGATATAATTAGTCAAGATTAGAGCTAGTCTGATGAGGGATTTAGTTTCAGTTTTTTTTGCTTTCATCTATTTGATTCCTGTGTGAAATTTTTGAAATTATGTTTCTAGAGTTTTACCGAAGGATACTGTTCCGCTTTTCGAGTAATCTTTTTTCGCTTGATTTCTCCTTGTTTTGGTTTTTTGGCATGCTTCATTTGACCTTATACTTCCTTCGATTTTTCCGATATGCTTCCTGAAATTGTCAGTAAGTTTTCAAATAGAAAGAAGCCGACCTGACTTGCTTATCTAATTGTGATGCAAACGGTTCTGCTCCTGAGTTATTGATTACAACTGTACGAACTGATATAATTTTTTGAGATAAGAGGTAGTGTGACCAGGAATTTTGCTTGGTTATAATGCTTTCTCTTAATTGAATTTTTGTATGAAGTTTTTTGGAATAACGTTTAATGACTATAATCACCGATTACATTCCGTTTTTCGAGTTACCACAATTTCATTTGTTTTTCTACTTCGTTAGATTTGTTTTCTGAATGCTTCCTCTGATATTATACTTCATTTGGTTTTTTCAGTGTGCTTCCTGAAATGGTCAGTAATCTTTCAATTAGAAAGAGGACGACCTGACTTGCTTATCTAATTGTGATGCAAACGGTTCTGCACCTGAGTTATTGATTACAACTGTACGAACTGATATAATTAGTTAAGATAAGTCTGGTCTGATTAGGAAGTTTTGGCTAGTTTTCTTGCTTTCATCTATTTGACATTTCTGTGAAGTCTTTTTTGAAATTGTGTTTTTACCGAAAGATAGTGTTCTGTTTTTCGAGTCACCTTTTTTATCTGATTTTCTACTTCATATGAGTTTTTGACAAGCTTCCTGAAATTGTTCGAAAGTTTTCGATGAGAAAGAAAAATACGAGCTGACTTGCTTATCTCATTGTGATGCAACCGGTTCTGCTCCTGAAAAGTTTTTTACAAATACTCCAGCTGATATAATTAGTCAAGATCAGAGCTAGCCTGATCAGGGATTTAGTTTCAGTTTTATTGCTTTCATCTATTTGATTCCTATGTGAAATTTTATTTGAATTTATGTTTCTAGAGTTTTTACCGAACGATACTGTTCCGCTTTTTGAGTAATCTTTTTTCGCCTGATTTCCTCCTTGTTTTGGTGTTTTGGCATGCTTCATTTGACCTTATACTTCCTTCGATTTTTCCGATATGCTTCCTGAAATTGTCAGTAAGTTTTCAATTAGAAAGAAGACGACCTGACTTGCTTATCTAATTGTGATGCAAACGGTTCTGCTCCTGAGTTATTGATTACAACTGTACGATCTGATATAATTTTTTGAGATAAGAGATAGTGTGACAAGGAAGTTTGCTTGTTTATAATGCTTTCTTTTAATTGAATTTTTGTATGAAGTATTTTGGAATAACGTTTAATGATTATAATCACCGATTACATTCTGGTTTTTGAGTTGCCACAATTTCATATGTTTTTCTACTTCGTTAGATTTGTTTTCTGAATGCTTCCTCTGATATTATACTTCATTTGGTTTTTTCAGTGTGCTTCCTGAAATTGTCACTAATCTTTCAATTAGAAAGAGGACGACCTGACTTGCTTATCTAATTGTGATGCAAACGGTTCTGCTCCTGAGTTATTGATTACATTTGTACGAACTGAAATACTAATTTGAGATAAGAGCTGTTTTGAATAGAAAATTTGTTTGGTTTTAGTGCTTTCTTTTAATTGAATCTTTGTATAGTCTTCCTGAAATTATGTTCATAGTTTATAATTACCGATTGTGTTGTGGTTTTCGAGTTACCGCAATTTAATTTTTTTTTTCGCTTGATGTGTTTTCGACATCTATCCTGAAAGCTTCATTTGTTTTCTCGACTTGCTTCATGAAATTCTTTCAATTAGAAAGAAGACGACCTGACTTGCTTATCTAATGTGATGCAACCGGTTCTGCTCCTGAGTTTTACATTACAACTGTACGAACTGATATAATTAGTTAAGATAAGTCTGGTCTGATCAAGGACTTTGTGCTAGTTTTACTGCTTTCATCTAATTGATTCTTCTGTGAAGATTTATTTTCGAACTTGTGTTTTTATCGGACGATACTTTTCTGTTTCTGTGGTTACCTTTTTCATCAGATCCTCTACTTTTTCTACTTCCTGAAGTTTTCGAAAGTTTTCAAAAGAAAAAAACAACCTGACTCGCGTATCCAATTGTGATGCAACCGGTTCTGCTGCTGAAAATTTGATTACAACTGTACCAGCTGATATAATTAGCAAAGAAGAGCTAGTCTGATCAGGGATATAGTTTCAGTTTTGTTGCTTTCATCCAATTGATTCTTTTGCGAAGGTTTGTTTTTGAAATTTTTTTGAACGTTTTTACCGAACGATACTGTTGTACTTTTCGAGTTCCTTTTTTCATCTGATTTTCCTTTCCTTTTGATTTTTTGACATTCCTTCTATTTGTTTCATTTGACATAATGATTCTTTTCGATATTTTTGACAAGCTTCTCGAAATTGTTTGAAAGTTTTCGATAAGAAAGAAACACACCGCCTGACTTGCCTATCTAATTGTGATGCAACTGGTTCTGCTCCTGATATATTGATTACAACTGTAACAACTGAGATATTAATTTGAGATAAGAGCTGGCGTGACCAACAAGTTTGTTTGGTTTTAGTGCTCTCATTTGGTTGAATCTTCGAATGTAATAAAAAAAATTAAGTTATACGTTAATGTTTATAATCACCGATTGCGTTCTGGTTTTCGAGTTACCACTAGTTCATTTGTGTTTTCTTTTTCGTTTGATTTGTTTTCTGAATGCTTCCTCTGATGTTATACTTCTTTTGGTTTTTTCGGCGTGCTTCCTGAATTTGTCAGTAATCTTTCAATTACAAAGAAGACGACATGAATTGCTTATCTAATTATGATGCAAACGGTTCTTCTCGTGAATTTTGATTACAACTGTACGAACTGAAAAACTAAATTGAGATAAGAGCTGGTTTGACCAGGAAGTTTGTTTGGTTTTAGTGCTTTCTTTTAATTGAATCTTTGTATAGTCTTCCTGAAATTACGTTTATAGTTCATAATTACCGATTATGTTGTGGTTCTCGAGTTACCGCAATTTCATTTGTTTTTCTTTGATTGATGTGTATTTGACATCTATCCTGAAAGCTTCATTTTTTTCTCGACTTTCTTCATGAAATTCTTTTGATTCGAAAGAAGACGACCTGACTTGCTTATCTAATGTGATGCAAATGGTTCTGCTCCTGAGTTCTTGATTACAACTGTACGAACTGATATAATTAGTTAAGATAAGTCTGGTCTGATTAGGAAGTTTTCGTGTTTTCATCTAATTGATATTTCTGTGAAGGTTTTATTTTTGACATTGTGTTTTTACCGTAAGATACTGTTGTTTTTCGAGTCACCTTTTTTCGCCTGATTTTCTCCTTGTTTTGGTTTTTTGGCATGCTTCATTTGACCTTATACTTCCTTCGATTTTTCCGATATGCTTCCTGAAATTGTCAGTAAGTTTTCAAATAGAAAGAAGACGACCTGACTTGCTTATCTAATTGTGATGCAAACGGTTCTGCCCCTGAGTTATTCATTACAACTGTACGATCTGATATAATTTTTTGAGATAAGAAGTAGTGTGACCAGGAAGTTTGCTTGGTTATAATTGAATTTTTGTATGAAGTATTTTGGAATAACGTTTAATGATTATAATCACCGATTACATTCTGGTTTTCGAGTTACCACAATTTCATTTGTTTTTCTACTTCGTTAGATTTGTTTTCTGAATGCTTGCTCTGATATTATACTTCATATGGTTTTTTCAGCGTGCTTTCTGAAATTGTCAGTAATCTTTCAACTAGAAAGAAGACGACCTGACTTGCTTTATCTAATTGTGATGCAAACGGTTCTGCTCCCGAGTTATTGATTACAACTGTACGAACTGATATAATTTTATAAGATAAATCTGGTCTGATCAAGGACTTTGTGCTAGTTTTACTGCTTTCATCTAATTGATTCTTCTGTGAAGATTTAGTTTTGGAATTGTGTTTTTACCGGACGATACTGTTCTGTTTCTGTGGTCTCATTTTTCATCAGATCCTCTACTTTTTCAATTTTGTTCGATTTTTTTGACAAGCTTCCTGAAATTTTCGAATGTTTTCAAAAGAAAAAACACGTCCTGACTCGCGTATCTAATTGTGATGCAACCGGTTCTGCCCCTGAGTTATTCATTACAACTGTACGATCTGATATAATTTTTTGAGATAAGAAGTAGTGTGACCAGGAAGTTTGCTTGGTTATAATTGAATTTTTGTATGAAGTATTTTGGAATAACGTTTAATGATTATAATCACCGATTACATTCTGGTTTTCGAGTTACCACAATTTCATTTGTTTTTCTACTTCGTTAGATTTGTTTTCTGAATGCTTGCTCTGATATTATACTTCATTTGGATTTTTCAGTGTGCTTCCTGAAATTGTCACTAATCTTTCAATTAGAAAGAGGACGACCTGACTTGCTTATCTAATTGTGATGCAAACGGTTCTGCTCCTGAGTTATTGATTACATTTGTACGAACTGAAATACTAATTTGAGATAAGAGCTGGTTTGAATAGAAAGTTTGTTTGGTTTTAGTGCTTTCTTTCAATTGAATCTTTGTATAGTCTTCCTGAAATTACGTTTATAGTTCATAATTACCGATTATGTTGTGGTTCTCGAGTTACCGCAATTTCATTTGTTTTTCTTTGATTGATGTGTATTTGACATCTATCCTGAAAGCTTCATTTTTTTTCTCGACTTGCTTCATGAAATTCTTTTGATTCGAAAGAAGACGACCTGACTTGCTTATCTAATGTGATGCAACCGGTTCTGCTCCTGAGTTCTTGATTGCAACTGTACGAACTGATATAATTAGTTAAGATAAGTCTGGTCTGATTAGGAAGTTTTTGCTAGTTTTCGTGTTTTCATCTAATTGATATTTCTGTGAAGGTTTTATTTTTGAAGTTGTGTTTTTACCGTAAGATACTGTTCTGTTTTTCGAGTCACCTTTTTTCATCAGATTTTCTACTTATGTGATTTTTTGACAAGCTTCCTGAAATTGTTCGAAAGTTTTCGATAAGAAAGAAAAATACGACATGACTTGCTTATCTCATGGTGATGCAACCGGTTCTGCTCCTGAAAAGTTTTTTACAACTGTACCAGCTGATATAATTAGTAAAGATTAGAGCTAGTCTGATCAGGGATTTAGTTTCAGTTTTATTGCTTTCATCTATTTGATTCCTATGTGAAGTTTTTTGATAGAGTTTTTACTGAACGATACTGTTCCACTTTTCGAGTAATCTTTTTTCGCCTGATTTTCTCCTTGTTTTGGTTTTTTGGCATGCTTCATTTGACCATATACTTCATTCGTTTTTCCTGATATGTTTTCTGAAATTGTCAGTAAGTTTTCAATTAGTAAGATCACGACCTGACTTGCTTATCTAATTGTGATGCAACCGGTTCTGCTCCTGAAAAGTTTTTTAACACTGTACCAGCTGATATAATTAGTAAAGATTAGAGCTAGTCTGATCAGGGATTTAGTTTCAGTTTTATTGCATTCATCTATTTGATTCCTATGTGAAGTTTTTTGAAATTATGTTTCTAGAGTTTTTACTGAACGATACTGTTCCACTTTTTGAGTTATCTTTTTTCGCCTGATTTTCTCCTTGTTTTGGTTTTTTGGCATGCTTCATTTGACCTTATACTTCCTTAGATTTTTCCGATATGCTTCCTGAAATCGCAGTAAGTTGTGAATTATAAAGAAAAAGACCTGACTTGCTTATCTAATGTGATGCAACTGGTTCTGCTCCTGATTTACTGATTACAACTGTGCGAACTGATATAATTAGTTAAGATAAGTCTGATCTGATTAGGGAGTTTTTGCTAGTTTTCTTGCTTTCATCTAATTGATATTTCTGTGAAGCTTTTGCTTTTAAAATTGTGTTTTTACCAAAAGTTACTGTTCTGTTTTTCGAGTAACCTTTTTTATCTGATTTTCTCCTTGTTTTGGTTTTTTGGCATGCTTCATTTGACCGTATACTTCATTCGATTTTCCTGATATGTTTTCTGAAATTATCAGTAAGTTTTCAATTAGTAAGATCACGACCTGACTTGCTTATCTAATTGTGATGCAACCGGTTCTACTCCTGAAAAGTTTTTTACAACTGTACCAGCTGATATAATTTGTCAAGGTTAGAGCTAGTCTGATCAGGGATTTAGTTTCAGTTTTGTTGCTTTCATCTTATTGATTTTATAGCGAAGGGTTTTTTCATTTGGATTTTTTTCACGTTTTTATACCGAAAGTTCCTTTTTTATTTGATTTTCTTTTGGTTTTTTGACATGCTTTCGGATTGTTTCATTTGACTTTATGTTTCTTTCGATTTTTTCGAGCAGCTTCCCGAAATTGTTCGAAAGTTTTCGATAAGAAAGAAGCACACGATCTGACTTGCTTATTTCATTGTGATGCAACTGGTTCTGCTCCTCAGTTATTGATTACAACTGTACGAACTGATATAATTATTTAAGATATGTGGTCTGATCAAGGACTTTGTGCTAGTTTTACTGCTGTCATCTAATTGATTCTTCTGTGAAGATTTATTTTTGAAATTGTGTTTTTACCGGACAATACTGTTCTGTTTCTGTGGTTACCTTTTTCATCAGATCCTCTACTTTTTCAACTTCGTTCGATTTTTTTGACAAGCTTCCTGAAATTTTCAAAAGTTTTCAAAAGAAAAAAACACTTCCTGACTCGCGTATCTAATTGTGATGCAACCGGTTCTGCTGCTGCTGAAAATTTGATTACAACTGTACCAGCTGATATAATTAATCAAGATTAGAGCTAGTCTGATCAGGGATTAAGTTTTAGTTTTGTTGCTTTCATCTTATTGATTCTTTAGCGAAGGGTTTTTTCATTTGGATTTTTTTAACGTTTTTTTTACCGAAAGATACTGCTCTGCTTGTCAAGTTACCTTTTTAATCTAATTTTCTTTTGGTTTTTTGACATGCTTTCTGATTGTTTCATTTGACCTTATGTTTCTTACGATTTTTTCAGGCAGCTTCCCGAAATTATTCGAAAGTTTTCGATAAGAAAGAAACACACGACCTGACTTGCTTATCTCATTGTGATGCAATTGTTTCTGCTCCTGATTTACTGATTACAACTGTAACAACTGAGGTAAATGTTTGAGATAAGAGGTGGTGTGACCAGGAAGTTTGTTTGGTTATAATGCTTTCTTTTAATTGAATCTTTGTATGAAGTATTTTGGAATAACGTTTAATGTTTATAATCACCGATTACGTTGTGGTTTTCGAGTTACCACAATTCCATTTGTTTTTCTACCTCGTTTAATTTGTTTTCTGAATGCTTCCTCTGATATTATACTTCATATGGTTTTTTCAGCGTGCTTTCTGAAATTGTCAGTAATCTTTCAACTAGAAAGAAGACGACCTGACTTGCTTTATCTAATTGTGATGCAAACGGTTCTGCTCCCGAGTTATTGATTACAACTGTACGAACTGATATAATTTTATAAGATAAATCTGGTCTGATCAAGGACTTTGTGCTAGTTTTACTGCTTTCATCTAATTGATTCTTCTGTGAAGATTTAGTTTTGGAATTGTGTTTTTACCGGACGATACTGTTCTGTTTCTGTGGTCTCATTTTTCATCAGATCCTCTACTTTTTCAATTTTGTTCGATTTTTTTGACAAGCTTCCTGAAATTTTCGAATGTTTTCAAAAGAAAAAACACGTCCTGACTCGCGTATCTAATTGTGATGCAACCGGTTCTGCTGCGAAAAATTTGATTACAACTGTACCAGCTGACGTAATTAGTCAAGATTAGAGCTAGTCTAATCAGAGATTTAGTTTCAGTTTTGTTGCTTTCATCTTATTGATTCTTTAACGAAGGGTGTTTTCATTTGGACTTTTTCAACGTTTTTTTTTCCCGAAAGATACTGCTCTGCTTGTCGAATTACCTTTTTTATCTGATTTTCTTTTGGTTTTTTGACATGCTTTCTGATTGTTTCATTTGACCTTATGTTTTTTTCGATGTTTTCGAGCAGCTTACCGAAATTTTTCGATAAGAAAGAAACACACGACCTGACTTGCTTATCTAATTGTGATGCAAACGGTTCTGCTCCTGATTTACTGATTACAACTGTAACAACTGAGATGATTTTTTGAGATAAGAGGTGGTGTGACCAGGAAGTTTGTTTAGTTATAATGCTTTCTTTTAATTGAATCTTTGTATGAATTATTTTGGAGAAACGTTTAATGTTTATAATCACCGATTACGTTCTGCTTTTCTAGTTACCTCAATTTCATTTGTTTTTTTTCTTCGCTCGATTTGTTTTCAAGTACTTCGTTCTAGCTTTACTGCTTTCATCTAATTGATTCTTCTGTGAAGATTCATTTTTGAAATTGTATTTTTACCGGACGATACTGTTCTGTTTCTGTGGTTACCTTTTTCATCAGATCCTCTACTTTTTCATTTTTGTTCGATTTTGTTGACAAGTTTTCTGAAATTTTCGAAAGTTTTCAAAAAAAAAACACGTCCTGACTCGCGTATCTAATTGTGATGCAACCTATTCTGCTACTGAAAATTTGATTACAACTGTACCAGCTGATATAATTAGTCAAGATTAGAGCTAGTCTGATCAGGGATTTAGTTTCAGTTTTGTTGCTTTCATCTTATTGATTCTTTAGCGAAGGGTTTTTTCATTTGGATTTTTTTGAAGTTTTTTTTACCGAAAGATACTGCTCTGCTTGTCTAGTTACCTTTTTTATCTGATTTTCTTTTGGTTTTTTGACATGTTTTCTGATTGTTTGATTTGACCTTATGTTTTGTTTTTCGATTTTTTCAGGCAGCTTACCGAAATTGTTCGAAAGTTTTCGATAAGAAAGAAACACACGACCTGACTTGCTTATCTCATTGTGATGCAACTGGTTCTGCTCCTGATTTACTGATTACAACTGTAACAACTGAGGTAAACGTTTGAGATAAGAGGTGGTGTGACCAGGAAGTTTGTTTGGTTATAATGCTTTATTTTAATTGAATCTTTGTATGAAGTATTTTGGAATAACGTTTAATGTTTATAATCACCGATTACGTTGTGGTTTTCGAGTTACCACAATTCCATTTGTTTTTCTACTCCGTTAAATTTGTTTTCTGAATGCTTCCTCTGATATTATACTTCATATGGTTTTTTCAGCGTGCTTTCTGAAATTGTCAGTAATCTTTCAACTAGAAAGAAGACGACCTGACTTGCTTTATCTAACTGTGATGCAAACGGTTCTGCTCCTGAGTTATTGATTACAACTGTACGAACTGATATAATTTTTTAAGATAAATCTGGTCTGATCAATGACTTTGTGCTAGTTTTACTGCTTTCATCTAATTGATTCTTCTGTGAAGATTTAGTTTTGAAATTGTGTTTTTACCGGACGATACTGTTCTGTTTCTGTGGTCACATTTTTCATCAGATCCTCTACTTTTTCAATTTTGTTCGATTTTTATGACAAGCTTCCTGAAATTTTCGAAAGTTTTCAAAAGAAAAAACACGTCCTGACTCGCGTATCTAATTGTGATGCAACAGGTTCTGCTGCGAAAAATTTGATTACAACTGTACCAGCTGACGTAATTAGTCAAGATTAGAGCTAGTCTAATCAGGGATTTAGTTTCAGTTTTGTTGCTTTCATCTTATTGATTCTTTAACGAAGGGTGTTTTCATTTGGACTTTTTCAACGTTTTTTTTTTCCGAAAGATACTGCTCTGCTTGTCGAGTTACCTTTTTTATCTGATTTTCTTTTGGTTTTTTGACATGCTTTCTGATTGTTTCATTTGACCTTTTGTTTTTTTCGATTTTTTCGAGCAGCTTCCCGAAATTATTCAAAATTTTTCGATAAAAAAGAAACACACGACCTGACTTTCTTATCTCATTGTGATGCAATTGGTTCTGCTCCTGATTTACTGATTACAACTGTAACAACTGAGATGATTTTTTGAGATAAGAGGTGGTGTGACCAGGAAGTTTGTTTAGTTATAATGCTTTCTTTTAATTGAATCTTTGTATGAATTATTTTGGAGAAACGTTTAATGTTTATAATCACCGATTACGTTCTGCTTTTCGAGTTACCTCAATTTCATTTGTTTTTTTTCTTCGCTCGATTTTTTTTCGACATCTATCCTGAAAGCTTCATTTGGTTTTCTCGACTTGCTTCATTAAATTCTTTCAATTAGAAAAAAGACGACCTGACCTGCTTATCTAATGTGATGCAACCAGTTCTGCTCCTGAGTTTTTTATTACAACTGTACGAACTGATATATTTAGTTAGGATAAGTCTGGTCTGATTAAGGAGTTTTTGCTAGTTATCTTGCTTTCATCTAATTGATATTTCTATGGAGGCTTTATTTTTGTGCTTTTTACCGAAAGATACTGGTCTGTTTTTCGAGTCCCCTTTTTTCATCTGATTTTCTCCTTGTTTTGGTTTTTTGGCATTCTTCATTTGACCTTATACTTCATTCGATTTTTCCGATATGCTTCCTGAAATCGTCCGTAAGTTTTCAATTAGAAAGAACATGACCTGACTTGCTTTTCTAATTGTAATGCAACCGGTTCTGCTCCTGATTTACTGATTACAACTGTAACAACTGAGGTAAACGTTTGAGATAAGAGGTGGTGTGACCAGGAAGTTTGTTTGGTTTTAATGCTTTCTTTTAATTGAATCTTTGTACGAAGTATTTTGGAATAACGTTTAATGTTTATAATCACCGATTACGTTCTGGTTTTCGAGTTACCACAGTTTCATTTTATTATCTACTTCGTTAGATTTGTTTTCTGAATGCTTCCTCTGATATTATACTTCATTTGGTTTTTTCAGTGTGCTTCCTGAAAATGTCAGTAATCTTTCAATTAGAAAGAAGACGACCTGACTTGCTTATCTAATTGTGATGCAAACGGTTCTGCTCCTGAGTTATTGATTACAACTGTACGAACTGATATAATTATTTAGGATAAATCAGGTCTGATCAAGGACTTTGTGCTAGTTTTACTGCTTTCATCTAATTGATATTTCTGTGAAGGTTTTATTATTGAAATTTTGTTACTACCGAAAGATACTGTTCTGTTTTTCGAGTCACATTTTTTCATCTGATTTTCTCCTTGTTTTGGTTTTTTGGCATGCTTCATTTGACCTTATGCTTCATTCGATTTTCCGATATGCTTCCTGAAATTGTCAGTAAGTTTTCAATTAGAACACGACCTGACTTGCTTTTCTAATTGTGATGCAACCTTTTCTGCTCCTGAAAAGTTTTTTACAACTGTACCAGCTGATATAATTAGTCAAGATTAGAGCTAGTCTGATCATGGATTTAGTTTCAGTTTTGTTGCTTTCATCTTATTGATTCTTTTGCGATGGGTTTTTTTATTTGGATTTTTAAACGTTTTTTTTACCGAAGGATACCGCTCTGCTTATCGAGTTACCTTTTTTTTATCTGATTTTCTTTTGGTTTTTTGACATGCTTTCTGATTGTTTCATTTGACCTTATGTTTCTTTCGATTTTTTCGAGCAGCTTCCCGAAATTTTTCGATAAGAAAGAAACACACGACCTGACTTGCTTATCTAATTGTGATGCAAACGGTTCTGCTCCTGAGTTATTGATTACAACTGTACGAACAGATATAATTATTTAGGATAAATCTGGTCTGATCAAGGACTTTGTGCTAGTTTTACTGCTTTCATCTAATTGATTCTTCTGTGAAGATTTATTTTTGAAATTGTGTTTTTACCGGACGATACTGTTCTGTTTCTGTGGTTACTTTTTCCATCAGATCCTCTACTTTTTCAACTTTGTTCGATTTTTTTGACTAGCTTCCTGAAGTTTTCAAAAGAAAAAACACGTCCTGACTCGCGTATCTAATTGTGATGCAACCGGTTCTGCTGCTGAAAATTTGATTACAACTGTACCAGCTGATATAGTTAGTCAAGATTAGAGCTAGTCTGATCATGGATTTAGTTTCAGTTTTGTTGCTCTCATCTTATTCTTTTGCGAAGGATTTTTTCAACGTTTTTTCAGCGAAAGATACTGCTCTGCTTATGGAGTTACCTTTTTTATCTGATTTTGTTTTGATTTTTTGACATGCTTTCTGATTGTTTCATTTGATCTCATGTTTCTTTCGATTTTTTCGAGCCGCTTCCCGAAATTATTCAAAAGTCGGTGTTTTCTACGATGAGATCGGTTCGATCGAAGACATTCGGCTTCGCTTTATTTGCATTGTATGTTCCCATTGGTTTCGTTTTAATCTAACGGACAGCCATTTTGTTCAAATTTTTGTTCAAATCACGAACAAAAATGTCTATGTTTTGAAAACAATATATATGTTTTTTCGAAAAATTTCCATCTGTCAAGCTTCTAAGAAAAAAGTATACCGCCTGGAAGCTCTTAACTTGGAGAGTTTTATAATTAACACTTTTTGATAAAAACAACCATTTTTTTGAACATGTATCAATGTGACCTCAATTTACTCTTAAGCCATAGAATGGCCACAACTAAGAGTTAGTTGGTGTCCGCGGTAATGTATTTTTCTCCGCTGGGAAATCTACTTACAAAACTAAATTTTGAAGCTAGAAGTCAATCATGTTGCATTTTTGTCATTGGAAAGAGTCATTTCACATCTGTTTGTTTAGCAAACGAAAAATTGATTTGATATTTAAATTCCATGAGCTAAAAATCAAATATTGAGGTGGAACCACTTTTAGTGTAAATCCTGAAAAAAGCCAACCCTACCTAATTAAGTCTCTTCACTTCATTCATTGATGCTCAAAGTATAAAATAAGAACAAGGACACCCGGTTTCCGTGCATCTTTGCGGGTTTCACTTTTTTAATTTTATACTTGGAGCATCAATGAATGAAGTGAACCACTTAATTAGGTAGGGTTGGCTTTTTTCAGGATTTACACTAAAAGTGGTTCAACCTCAAAAGTTGATTTTTAGCGTTTGAAATTTTAATATCAAATCAATTTCGATTTGCAAAAGAAAGATGTGAAATGACACTTTCCAATGACAAAAATGCAACATGATTGACTTCTAGCTCCAAAGTTTAGTTTTGTCAGTAGATTTTCAGGCGGAGGAAATAACATAACCGTGGACAGCAACTAACTCTCACTAGTGGCAATTCTATGGCTAAGAGTAAATTGAGGGTACATTGATACATTTTCAATAAATTAGTTGTTTTTTTTTAATCAAAAAGTGTTAATCATAAAACATTCTCGAAGTTAAAAGAGCTTCAAGGTGGTATACTTTTTTCTTCGAAACCTTATTACTTTTCTTGGTCTCCTTGAGCTCATTGACCCTTTTGCAACCGTATGTTGGCTGGTTTTTGCGGTTTCATTTTTGATTTGTTTTTGAAGATCAATTCGAATTCAATCTAAAAAGAAAGCAGTTCTTGCTCTCTGATTACAACCGTGAAAGGCTATATAGTTTAACCCTGCAGTTATTTCTGAAATAATGAGTGGTGTTTCGTGCTCTTTCATTGACACTTTTAGCACTGTCTGTTAGCTATGCTATGTTTGATATGTTTGCAGAGTCCGCCCGCGGCAATGTCTTCTGACCCACTCATGTTCTCTCCGGCGGATGACTTCACTCACCAAACTGTGAATGCCTTCTCAAATCAGCAGCAGCAGCAGCAGCAGATGCGGCAATCAAATCAAAACTCTCAGCAACAATCACAACTCTGCCATAGACGGCAGTCGAACAAGTCGCCCAATGGAGGGAACGGAAGCTACGATGAGATGCACTCCTCCTATTACCAGTCGGGAGCTATGATACAGGCAGGTCACACAGGCGGAGGCGGAGGGGGAGGGGATGTGAATGGAGGAGGCATGCATGTGGGCGGAATGGGGGCAGGTGTGTTTGAGGAGCAGAGCTACATGGAGAGTCTCCTCAATGCGGCCAGTCTGTCCCAGATACACCAGCAGATGTCCTACATGAAAGTGTCTCAGGTAACTAACTCCCTCTACTACTACTACTACTACTACTACTACTACTACTACTACTACTACTACTACTACTACTACTACTACTTGCACACTATCCATACTGTTTTTGAGCCCCACTTCTCACTTTTATCACTCATTCTTTTTTGTGCAAAGATCATGTCTTTGGTGAATTCAAAGCACATGATGTTTGTACTTTTTGATTCTGAGTCGCCAATGTGAAATGTATCTCAAATTTCTAACTATACAGGATATGGATTCGTCCATGGGCGTGCAAAACCAAAGTCATCAGCCTGTGATATACGTCAGTGAAGCGCAACAACAACAACAACAACAACAGGCTCAGATGGCAAATCAACAACAGCGAACAAACTGTGACCTCAAATTCGAGCCAGATGAGATGCTTTTTGAGTCTACGTGCGGGGGCGGCGTTGAAGATGTGCTGCTGCCGAATGAAGGCGGCGGCGAGATGACTCCAGTGGGACCAAATGACCTCGGTCAAGTGGAGGCGGCCGGGGGCAAACAACAACAGGGTCAAGGTGGCGGCCAATACCACCACATGGGGGCGAGGCAGATTGGCAGAAGTGCTGGTTGTGGGGGTGAGGGTGGGAGAGGAGACGGAGGTGGAGGAAGTCAGGGGGACGTGTTGGCTGCGTCTCTCAGTTCTTTTCAGCAGCAGCAGCAGCAGAGACAGATACAAGTACCGGACATTGTACTCACTAAAAGTGAGTCTCGAAAACTTCCTCCAACTTATTATCGAAAACTTCCTGGCCAATTTCCTTGTTTTCGCTGCACAACTGGTGTCGCCCTAATTTTTTGAAAAAAGTAGTAGACCCAAAAAATGTAGGAATTGTCTCTCTGTCTCTGCAGCCACGCCCTACTTTTCTGTGCAAAATTAGCTTTGGATTTAGATATAACCCAAATTTTGACCGTTTTTTGGAAATATTTTCCTTTTCTCGAAAACTTCCCTGCCAAAATCTGATGTTCGAGTCTTTATCGAAACGAAAGAACAGATTTTGTGAAATTTTGCTGCACATTTTTTGCCGACCTCATTTTTTGATGAAAAAAGCTTTTGCCTCGAAAATAGTAACATTTTAGAAATGTTGCTCGTTGTTTTAACTTTTCTCGAAAACTACACTGCCAAATCTGAGATCAAAGATTTAATTGGAAAAAGAGGGAGTAAGATTTGTCTCTGCATAAGCAGCTACTTCCTAAATTTTTTTCCAGAGCTTTATCGAAAACAACCTTGCCAAACAAAGGAGTCATCTAATAAAGGGTTCAATCGCAAGCACAGGTGCTGTGAAATTTTTCTATAGTGGCTATGTCCTAGTTTTTGCAGAAAAGCAATGTTGAAATTAGGAAAAGTCACTTGTTGTGAAATGTTGACAGTGTATTGTCAATACTCTCGCTCATTTTTTTCATGAAAAAGTCTTTAATTTTATTCACCCTCATAGCTAATTTTTTCCGCTTTCACTTTTTAATTTTCAAAGTTCAGTTCATCTTGAAAAAGGAAGGCACACGCCAATTTTGAACAGCAAAAGGGAAAAAGCACAAAAGTTGTAATTGAATTGTAATTTCGGACGTGAATTTGAGTTTTTCCAGCGGAATTAAAACTTTACCTATTGGTTCAGTTTTTTTTTAAATTGAGTTTTCCTATCAGAAAGTGTCTATGAAAAATTGTTATTGAAATTCAAAGAGCTTCGAAAATTGAAGGTTTTTTTTTCAAATTACGAGTCAAGTGTTTTGTTTCCTTGCGTTCATTGACACTTTCATTAGTGCCTGTTAGCTGTTTTTTACTTGGCTCGAAAACTACATTGCCAAATCTATGATTAAATTTTTATGCTCAAAAACCACTGTGCCAAATCTGAGAGTAAGGCTTCAATCGAAAGAAACAGGTTTACGGGTATCCCCTAGAAGCGAATTTGTCCAATTTGAATAAGGAATCCGCTATGAACTTGAAGCATATTCGACCTTTTGAGCCATTTTTGGACTTTGTTCATTAGGAAGGAACTGACTGCTGTTTGTGTGTTAAGGCGAAGAAATGGACTTTGACATCGACACTTGTGCACTACAAGACATGGTGGCCATGCACCAGCAGCAGCAGAGTGTGAACAACTCCTCCATTAATGCACTGGACATTGATGCACTGGAGCCTCTGACGGACGCTGACTTGCGCATGTTGGAGGAGGGCGAGTTCAACATAGACGAGCCAGGTGAGTGACCACACAACACAACACACAGCTAAACAACACTTGGTAGGAAACAAAGAAAATAGGTCTGACAAAAATGCGATGTGTGTCTCCTATGAAGTCCATTTTGAGGGTAAAAAATGTTGCCAGTAGTAGATTAGCATTGAAGCAAAATTTATGAAATAATAACAGTCAGAGTTGAGAAAAAAATTGGTGATATGTTACAATAGGTAGTAGGTTTGAGTATAGTGCATGTATTAAACTTGAGAACTATATAGCATAATGTAGTCATTTCATTTTAAATCATTGTACATGCTACTAAGATAGTTTTTGTACATACATTTTCTGCCAGATGAAATGTTATTCAAAAATTCAATACTAACACTTCTTTTGCCAAAAAAGTTGGTTTTTGAAATAAATTATAAATACTATTCCAAGTATAATAAAAAGGGATCCAGCCATAGTACATGAACCTGTCACCTTTTGTAATAAATCGCCAAATTATTTTGGCAAAAAATCTTGATTCCTTTCCAGGAATCGCTCCTTCGATGGCTCTTTTTTCAACAACTCTTTTTTTTTCAAGCCTTCCGATAAATTTTAAAAACACCGTTTGTTAGCAACAAAAATTGATATGGTCTTTAAAGGGTTTCAGCAGCGCTTGAAAAGTTAAAATAAATGGCTTACCTAAAAATGATCAATATATTCTTTCCAAAAACGGCAATTCTCTTAATAATGTCTCGTTTCTTTGATAACGCTTACTGTTTATGTATTAGTAAAGACACTTATACAGATAGTACTTTTTTAGAAAATATATTCATTGGAAAAATTCATTAGATTTTTTCTGTTTGACTTTTGATTTTTTATGTTTAAATTTTTTGTTTCTTTTAATTGACTTGCTTAATTGCTAAATAGAAGGTAACTTAAGCTTCCGAG